>NC_141693.1:354755455-354837955 GCF_964263255.1 Lissotriton vulgaris | reverse complement strand
TCAGCTTCATTCAAAATACTGAACTATGTTGAAACAAAATCCTGCTGGTACTCCTGATGGTATACAAAGCTCCTGTGTCAACTTGCTGCTCACACTATATGGAGCTTTGGAATAGAAGTCATCAGTATGTAGGAAGCAAAGATACAAAAGATGTTCTGAAAGCAAAGTTTCTTAACTGCTGCTATAATTACTGTTCAGAAAAGGGGGTGGTGATGAACAGAGTGTCTGAATTAAGCAGACCACTCTTACCCAGTCGAAAGATCAGGGCTTGATCCATCACCGTTTATTAGCTCACTGCACCATCCCAGCTCAGAATCCGGCTACATGCAAATTAGTCTGACCCTGGCCCAGTGCATCATGGGAACAGGGCAGACCAAACTGCCAAGCCAATTCTTATACTGGGAAGGAAAGAAGCTTCCGGGGACCGGTTTCTGGCATTTCAGCCGTCTTCGGCCCGGCTTGCTTGAATCCTGATGGTGCAATGAGCAAGGGACTCACATCTGAGTATACCCTTCCACGCTTATGGTGGACAAAAACGATTCAGAAAAGGGGGTGGTGATGAACAGAGTGTCTGAATTAAGCAGACCACTCTTACCCAGTCCAAATACCAGGGCTTGATCCACCACCGTTTTTTAGCTCACTGCACCATCCCAGCTCAGAACTTGGCTACATGCAAATTAGTTGATCCTGGCCCAGTGCATCATGGGAACAGGGCAGACCAAACTACCAAGCCAATTCTTATACTGGGAAGGAAACAAGCTTCCGGGGACCGGTTTCTGGCATTTCAGCCGTCTTCGGCCCGGCTTGCTTGAATCCTGATGGTGCAATGAGCAAGGGACTCACATCTGAGTATACCCTTCCACGCTTATGGTGGACAAAACCGGTTCAGAAAAGGGGGTGGTGATGAACAGAGTGTCTGAATTAAGCAGACCACTCTTACCCAGTCCAAAGATCAGGGCTTGATCCATCACCGTTTTTTAGCTCACTGCACCATCCCAGCTCAGAACCCGGCTACATGCAAATTAGTCTGACCCTGGCCCAGTGCATCATGGGAACAGGGCAGACCAAACTACCAAGCCAATTCTTATACTGGGAAGGAAATAAGCTTCCGGGGACCGGTTTCTGGCATTTCAGCCGTCTTCGGCCCGGCTTGCTTGAATCCTGATGGTGCAATGAGCAAGGGACTCACATCTGAGTATACCCTTCCACGCTTATGGTGGACAAAAGTGTGTGGCAGGGTATACTCAGACATGAGTCCCTTGCTCACTGCACCACCAGGATTCAAGCAAGCCGGGCCGACAACGGCTGAAATGCCAGAAACCGGTCCCCGGAAGCTTGTCTCCTTTCCGGTGAAGAATTGGCTTGGTAGTTTGGTCTGCCCTGTTCCCATGAGGCACTGGGTCGGACTAATTTGCATATAGCCAGGTTCTGAACTGGGGTGATGCAGTGAGCTAAATAACAGTGATGGATCAAGCCCTGATCTCTTGACTGGGTAAGAGTGGTCTGCTTAATTCAGATACTCTGTTCATCACCACCCCCTTTTCGAATCGTTTTTGGCCACCACAAGTGTGGCAGGGTATACTCAGACATGAGTCCCTTGCTCACTGCACCACCAGGATTCAAGCAAGCCGGGCCGACGACGGCTGAAATGCCTGAAACCGGTCCCCGGAAGCTTGTCTCCTTTCCGGTGAAGAATTGGCTTGGTAGTTTTGTCTGCCCTGTTCCCATGAGGCACTGGGTCAGACTAATTTGCATATAGCCAGGTTCTGAACTGGGGTGATGTTGTGAGCTAAATAACGGTAATGGATCAAGCCCTGATCTCTTGACTGGGTAAGAGTGGTCTGCTTAATTCATACACTCTGTTCATCACCACCCCCTTTTCGAATCGTTTTTGGCCACCACAAGTGTGGCAGGGTATACTCAGACATGAGTCCCTTGCTCACTGCACCACCAGGATTCAAGCAAGCCGGGCCGACGACGGCGGAAATGCCAGAAACCGGTTCCCGGAAGCTTGTCTCCTTTCCGGTGAAGAATTGGCTTGGTAGTTTGGTCTGCCCTGTTCCCATGAGGCACTGGGTCAGACTAATTTGCATATAGCCAGGTTCTGAACTGGGGTGATGCAGTGAGCTAAATAACAGTGATGGATCAAGCCCTGATCTCTTGACTGGGTAAGAGTGGTCTGCTTAATTCAGATACTCTGTTCATCACCACCCCCTTTTCGAATCGTTTTTGGCCACCACAAGTGTGGCAGGGTATACTCAGACATGAGTCCCTTGCTCACTGCACCACCAGGATTCAAGCAAGCCGGGCCGACGACGGCTGAAATGCCTGAAACCGGTCCCCGGAAGCCTGTCTCCTTTCCGGTGAAGAATTGGCTTGGTAGTTTTGTCTGCCCTGTTCCCATGAGGCACTGGGTCAGACTAATTTGCATATAGCCAGGTTCTGAACTGGGGTGATGTTGTGAGCTAAATAACGGTAATGGATCAAGCCCTGATCTCTTGACTGGGTAAGAGTGGTCTGCTTAATTCATACACTCTGTTCATCACCACCCCCTTTTCGAATCGTTTTTGGCCACCACAAGTGTGGCAGGGTATACTCAGACATGAGTCCCTTGCTCACTGCACCACCAGGATTCAAGCAAGCCGGGCCGACGACGGCGGAAATGCCAGAAACCGGTTCCCGGAAGCTTGTCTCCTTTCCGGTGAAGAATTGGCTTGGTAGTTTGGTCTGCCCTGTTCCCATGATGCACTGGGCCAGGGACAGACTAATTTGCATATAGCCAGGTTCTGAGCTGGGATGGTGCAGTGAGCTTAATAACTGTGATGGATCAAGCCCTGATCTTTGGACTGGGTAAGAGTGGTCTGCTTAATTCAGACACTCTGTTCATCACCACCCCCTTTTCGAATCGTTTTTGGCCACCACAAGTGTGACAGGGTATACTCAGACATGAGTCCCTTGCTCACTGCACCACCAGGATTCAAGTAAGCCGGCCGACGACGGCTGAAATGCCAGAAACCGGTCCCCGGAAGCCTGTCTCCTTTCCGGTGAAGAATTGGCTTGGTAGTTTGGTCTGCCCTGTTCCCATGAGGCACTGGGTTAGACTAATTTGCATATAGCCAGGTTCTGAACTGGGGTGATGCAGTGAGCTAAATAACGGTGATGGATCAAGCCCTGATCTCTTGACTGGGTAAGAGTGGTCTGCTTAATTCAGACACTCTGTTCATCACCACCCCCTTTTCGAATCGCTATAATTACTGTGTCAACTGTATTGAAGGTTCTAGTCAGGGCTGACAAATGCCACAAAGACCACGTTGAAGGAGCTCCACATATTCCATACAGACCATGTGTGAAACATTGCAAGCCTGGAAGGTCTTCCAGCCTAAAGCTAATCATTGATAGGGCTTTAAAAACGACCTTTCCTAAAGCATCCAAAGAAGATACAGGCCTATAATTTGATAACTTGTTTATTCTCCGTTTTATGAATAATGATGTGATGATTTTCCAAATTGGTCTACCATATCTAGTTGCCTTGTAAAGGACTTGAACTGAATGGAAATTGACCAAATCTTCTGATGCAGGTTTCAAGGATAGCCTTTGTCAAACTTCCTGTCTCCTTTTGTCCGACAACCTCCTGTTTGACTGCGGTTGTGCTCCTTAGAAAAACACAGCTTTATCTGTGAAATCTATTGTAGGGTTCATGCTTTAAATAGGGTCCAGCTAACTTACACATAGGGGTATTCATGGGTATGTTTTGGGCTTCTACGTGGACTGAAGCCCCTGTTAGGGTTTTTTGATCCACAAACGAGACAGATCATTATCCAATCTTTGATTTTATCTAGATTGGATTATTGCAATTCTCTTTATTTAGGCACAAACAAATCTGGGACTCGGTGCTTGCAGAGGGTACAAAATGCAGCAGCACGTTCTTTTTGCACTCCCTAAATTTTGCTCGGTATTCAAGCTCATGCCTAAATTACACTGGCTTCCAATTGATAAGCAAGTTCATTTTAAGACCTTATGCTTTGCCCACAAGATTTTCACCTAACAAGTGCCTCCTATTCTATCTGATCTGCTAGTGCCGTATTTACCGTGACGCACCCTGCGTTGAGCGGGTCTGCACTGAGCATGTATCCCCCGAGTTAAGAGCAAGAGCTGAGGGGCGCTCATTTGGGACGTTGGCATTAGCAATCTGGAACTCTCTACCTGTGTCCATCAGAAGTATCCAGAATAATCTGGTTTACAGAAAGGCCATAAAACCTGGCTCTTCCCAAGCGAATCCATACTTCCTCTGTTTCCATCCTGCAATGTTGTACCTGGGTTTTAGTACTGGGACGCTCCGTCGCTGGGGCAGCCATGCGCTGTATAAATCTTTTTAACATAACATGTTCTCTAAATGCTGATATACAAAGAAGACTAGGACATTTGTGGTGGTCTTCCAACTATCAAGTTGGCTACAATCTAGTCTATGGAGAATGCAGCAGCGTATCATATATTTAGTAGAAGAAAGCTTCCTCAAATATCCATATAGGTGGTCTCACAGTGGCACTTGCTTGGGACAGCAAGTTCACTTTGAAGATAGTAATAATTTTTTCATGACATTCTGGACCCAACCTGTTTGAAACATTTATTTGGTACTTGTGACTGGCAACACAAGGGACAGTAAAGTGGTTGTGTTTGCTAGGTGTCTATTAAATTCATGAGTTAAATGATAGTAATTGCACTTCAAATGTACTTTTAGTAAATTATGTATTAATAAAGTTAAAAGCTATCTTAATTTCTACATTTTAAAAGATATTCAATTAATTTTATTAAAGGTGACATTCCCAACGACCAGCCTCTATGCGCTTCCCCTGAACTTCAACATACTACACCTGTGCTACAACCAATGGTACCCCATGACCCTAATGGAAAGAAGCAGTACAACAGGGACTTTTTGCTTGGTTTTCAGTTCATGCCTGCCTGCATACAAAAGCCTGTGGGGCTGCCACCCATCTCTGATGTGGTACTTGATAAGGTAAGTAGGTAGTTCAATTGAGACCAGTAAATACATGTATTTGGTTACTCTGCTTTGAGGATAAGAGCTTATGAGGGTGGTTAGTAGATGAGGTTGGCACTTGTAGAAAGACGTTGAATGTAAAATGGGTGCTGAGCTACTTAAATGCGTGATTAGGATACTGAACTTAACCTCTTCAGCGCGGCGCGAATGTTCGCGTTGTGCTCAACGTTCTAATGAGCCAATGGGCTCATGGCGGAACGGTTCCATCATGAGCACAGGCCAACCGACGCTCATGACGGAACCGTTCCGTCATGAGCATCGAAGGGGTTAAGAGGACTTGGCAGTTCACTAAAGTCACTGGTAAGGAGGGCACTGGAGGGGTTGTAGTGGGGATTAGAGGTGGGAGATGGAATGTTGTCCCTCAATGCATTTGTTTTGGTTTGTACAGGTTCCCTTAATATACTATTAAGATGTTAGGCATTTCAGCATTACATTTTTCTTTGGGACGTGTACATTTTAGAAAATCTAACTAAATGCTGTTTTAACCTTCCCAGATAAACCAACCAAAGTTACCAACGCGAACCTTGGAAACTAGAGTTCTGCAGCGAGGGCCTGATTTTACCCCAGCCTTTGCAGATTTTCCAAGGCCTGCTCCAGCTGGTCGAGGTGTACCTGTAAGTGTGCAAAGCTAACAGCTTCCGGGTCTCCTACTTAACTCGAACTAATTATTTAATCCTTAGTTTAAGTCTTCTCTTTTTCTTTCCTTATTTGCCAAAGATGACATTCAAATGTTGCAGTGTGTAATTGTATTATCTTTATATGTGCTGGGAAGGACTGCTCAGGCCCTGATCTACGTTGATGTGGCTATTTTAAAGTAATGTGGTTCATTAAAGAAGCCCAAAAACAGTAATGCTGATTTGAGAAAAGGTGACTCTGTATAAAGCAGCTGCACTACAAGAAACATACCATTAAGATTGATTTATCTAATCCCATCATTTATTTGTTACTTGTGTAGGTCATGTAGTTTTTTTAAGTGTATGCTTTATATAGTGCAGTGAATGCACTGTTCTTCACGATTTACTCATAATGTCCTTTCTCATACCTGTATGATGTGTTTATCTTAGAGTCTCTGAAACTAAAGGGTGTGCAAAGTTGTCAGTTAGGTTTTTGTTTTTAGTGTGTGGTTCTATAATGATATGAGTGGATGATCTAATGGACCTTTCAGGAACCTTACAAGTATATGTCTTAGGTATACAATGGAAGGAAGAGAAAATGGCTCCATTCTGACTGATTTAAGAAGTTTTTGAAGATAGTGCTCCTATGTTTTCTTCAATGTTTCTTTATGTTAATCGAGCGATGTAGTTTCAAATTGTTTGACTGATGTTGAGCAAAATGTATTGTTTACAGAAAACACAAAAATATTTAATGAATTAAATAAAAAGAATTTGACTGAGTTTCATAAATCATCTCAAGGATCCATGTTATTTCTGAGATCCTAAAATCCTTTTTGTTCAGAGTTGAGGCAGCAATGAGTAACTGGTACCTTTTTTCTTTCATTGCGTGGTAATTTAATACTGTATTTCTATCCTTCCTTGGGTGGTACTTTAATACTGTCATTTAATCTTTTCTTGACCCTCACCTTGTGTGTTGTAAAGTGAATTCAAGCCTCTAACTTTAAGCGTAATACATCTCTTTGTCTTAGCTGATGAGTGTGGGGACAAGGAGATCGCAGCCTGGTCAGAGACGAGAACCTAGAAAAATCATCATGAACATTTCTGTAACTGAAGATGTGCGACTGAAGAAAGCAGAGAATGCTTGGAAGCCTGGCTTAAAGCGGGAGAGCCCGTCTGAGGATCCAGAAAATGTAAAAACCCAGGTGAAAGCACGCATACTTACTTCCTTTTTCACATACACACCTGAAAGACTTGTGTGTGTCCCTTGGTCTATTATTAAGCTTGCATTTTAGAATCGGAGTATAATGATTAGGATTGAGGTAAGTAGTAATCAACCAGGAAAAATATGATTTAATTTAAATCAAAATTAGAATTTTCTGACGGTGCTATCACAAGGTAGTCACTGGAAGCATGTGTGGCATTGCTGAAATTTTATATTTATATTTTGTTAATTTACCGGCGCTGAAAACTAAAAATGACACCACTAAGACAAATGAAAAAGTATCTGATTTAAAAAGTAAAATAAAACGCTTGGAAAAGCTGTTAAGAACTGAAACCACTAAATGGTGGGAGCACCGATCATTGCAGAAATATAAGGATGTGGGGCGAGTTCCGAGGGGATTGAGGGTGCTCATAGCGCCATCTTTTGAAAACCCCAATCCTCTACTGTTGAAAGAATGGGCCACCTTGAATTTAGACGCCTCAATGAATATGGTCTGTCTGCTCATAAAATATGCGGAAATAGATCGTATTGAGACCCTTAAGGAAATAGAGGAATTAAATAAAGAGCTAGAAAATGAAGAAGACAAAGATTTCATCAAAAAGCAAAGAGAGGAGATTGATGCCAGGCTGGTAAAACACCAGGAAACAATCAGTATGCACAAGCAATACAAGTTTGCGCGCGATAAAAATGACTACGAGACGGGAAGGATTTTCACGTTCGCGCGCAAATTTGATAATGTAAAAAGACAAGCCCTGGCAGCTAAAAACGTGGTTCTCACAGTTGGTAATGATCAAAGATCGGAAGTATTGGAACCAGAATTGAGCTCAGCAACCAGTAGTTGTGAATCGGATGATGGAGCAACAGGTGGCACCAATCTAGGACAAGTACCCACTAAATACACACCCTCTGAGGAACTGGGTTTTCTCGTGGAGGACAGAAACAAAACACTGCGACCGCTCACTCGCCAACAGCGGAAACTAAACGAAGAACAGCAAATAAAAAGCGCAGTGCAAGGAGGAAACTCAGGAGGCAGAGGCTTTGTAAAGAGAGGTAGAGGGAAAGGGAAGAAATGGTAACAGCAGCAGTTAATTTGACCCCTACAAATTTAGTGGACACTCAGGACTTGGGACCAACTGCATCCTCAAGTAGAACAGAGGCACAGGATTCACAAGACAATACAGTTATTAATCTGTCCGATGCTACCTTATCCAAAGCGGAAATGCAACTCCTCTCATTAGGGTTGTCTTACTGTCCAAAGAATTATTTTAGCTATGTGCAGACACGCATAGATGTGTTCAAGTTCATTCGCAAACTAAAATTAAGGAAACATTTCAAATTGAATAATGCTCAGGCTCGAGCTACAAACATTTCAAACAACACCCAACCATCTAAAGTGTTCCAGATTGCTGACACGAAGGCTCTTAAAGTGGCGAATGAACTAGCGCGTGATGAAGAGTTTGAACCAGGCACTACTCAGGAAAACTTATCCAGGGTAGGGATTTCTATGAATCATCCATGTGTGACCACCTTTAAGCCTCCTTCCACCTTCTATCCAATAATGCCGAAAGACAATATTGATGCTTTTTGTGACATAGTAGTGGAAGATCTAAAAGGATTGCAGACCAACATCGCACGCAGAAAGAAAAGATTCAAATATATGGAAAGACAATACCATAAATTGATGAAAAAATTAAGGAGTGATTCTAACCTTATAATCAATAAGGCTGATAAGGGAGGCAACACTGTCATCTGGCCCCACGGCCTTTATATGGAGGAAGCAGAAAAACATTTGAATGACACCGCCTGCTACAAAAAGGGTAGCTTTAATTATATCAAGAGCCTTAAAGAAAAGACCCACAAGGAATTAAATAAGTGGAGGCATCTTGGTTTATTGAGCAAACAGGAACATGCCTTTTTGAAGAACGATTTTCCAGTCACGCCCTTTTTCTATTTAATTCCGAAAATTCACAAACAATCATTTCCGGTCCCTGGGCGTCCCATCATCTCTGCCCAGGGGAGTCTGCTAGAACCTATTTCTAGATATGTGGACCAATTCTTGCATGAATTTGTGGAGAACTTGCCATCCTTCATCAAAGACACTGGCCATTTCCTGTCTAAACTCAAAGGTATCAAATGGGAGAATGACTATGTACTCATCGCTTTAGACATTAATTCACTTTACACCAGCATCTCTCACGTGGATGGGTTGAATGCAGTACGATATTATTTGAGTAAACGGAGCATTTCTTACAGTCAACACAGCAATATGTTATTGAGTATGCTTGAATTATGTCTTAATAACAATTACTTCCTTTATAATAGGGAGGTTTACCAACAGCTAAGAGGAGTGGCAATGGGGGCATGCTTCTCTCCTACCTATGCATGTTTACATGTAGGGTGGTGGGAGGAGCATGTCCTCAAAAGAACACTTGTTGAGTGTTTCCCTAATTGTATGATACATTTTTGGCGTTTTATTGACGATATATTCATGATTTGGAGGGGTTCGTTGGAGTCTGCAAATGAATTTGTCGATAAGATTAATGTCAACAATCTTAATTTACGCTTTACCTCCCAGATCAGCACCCACCTTATCCAATTTCTTGATGTGGAAATTTACATTGCGGAGGGTGGGTTACATACCCGTTTGCACAGGAAAACTAAAGCGGGCAATGCAATACTGCACGCGAGCAGCTCCCATCCTAACCATCTGATCAGGAGCATTCCCTACGGGGAGTTTCTAAGGATGAGGAGGATCTGTAGCACCCCAACAGACCTTGAGAGATGTCAACATGAGGCTCTTGAAAGATTCCGTGCTCGTGGGTATGATGATGCTCTGTTGTTAGAGGCAAGAGACAGGGCCAACCAATTGGACAGGGACGATTATCTTGCCTCAATTAATGCTGAGGCTACATCCTGTCCGGTGGAGATGGAGGATGAGACAGTGAGTGATAACATCAGTCTAATAACTACTTTTAATGAGGATCACAGAAAAGTGAGAGGGATTTTGAAAAAGCATTGGCCTCTTTTGAAGACTGATATCAGTCTAGCTCCACTTATACCAGCTGAGCCAGCAGTAGTTTTCAGAAGAGCTCCGTCCATGAGGGACGTGTTGGTTAAATCGAGTCCAGATGTAGTAATTAAACCTCATCGGATTTCAAATAAATGTGGCTTTTTCAAGTGTATCTCTTGCAGAGCGTGCAAGTTTGGCGTAAATACCAGCGAGTACTGCTCTGCATTTGATCCTAACCCCATTAAAATCAGGGAGCATTTCACCTGCCGTACGGATTTTGCGGTTTATGTGCTCCAGTGTACCTGTGGTCTCGGGTACGTTGGCAGCACGAAATTACAGGCCTTTAACCGCATTCTGCAACACCTACGAGCAGTGGTCAATTCAGATGTTAACTACCCTGTCGCTCGGCATTTCGAATTGGTCCATAACAAAAATCTTAATGAATTGAAGTATTTCATTATTGATGCGGTGCCCAAAAACATAAGAGGGGGAAATAGGGAGAAAGCTCTAAGACAGCTTGAAAGCAAGTATATCTTGCTTTTAGATACCAGGATCCCGAATGGATTAAACACAGGGGAAGACCTTCATTGCTTCCTGTAGCCGGGTAGATTAACATGAATACTGGACACCTACCTGCCACATTACCATCTTTCAAGGATCAGATAGGGCAGTGGTAGTAATTATTAGATCTATTCTTGATCCAGTGGGCCCGGTTATTCTGTGAGATATATGCATAGGGATCCCAGAAAACATTGTTATTGGGTATCTTTTCTGAATATATAGGGAGCCCTTGTTTTACCCCGATTCTTTCCTGGCTTTCTATTGATTACAGTATGGGCACTATGCCATAATGTTCATGTTTTGTCTTAACATTAGTTGTGTCTAATGAGGTTTTCAGCAATAATAAAATTGTCAGTACAATCGCTTCTGTTTGTGGGTGGCATGTAACTCTTCATAATTAGAGGTATATTTAACGTGCCATTACCAATGCACTCACTTGTACATATGAATTGAACACTTGGTTTTAACACGCACTATTTTGCACATCTGCACTATTAGGCACTTTATTAATATTTGCACGTTCCCTGAAAATATGAAACTTTGCAGCAATTTTGACTTTTATATTAATCAGAACATGGAGAGGGTTAATATGCCCAATATTTGCAATAGACAAGGGAAACAGGAGGACTGATTGGAAATAGCACTATAATCAATTAGTAAATGAAATGTATGATATATTTTATAGTTATTGTGTAAATATATCAATTTTCCTTTCCCTTTGTAAATAGACCAATGTAAATATGCATATTTGGTTTTAGACAATATCTCCGACAAATTAGTATGTTCTTTATGTCCATGTATTGCTGACGTTTTTTCATTGGGGACACACATAGTATATAAACTGCACCTATTGGTTCTTATGGTCATGTGATCAAGGCTGCCGTGTTGCAGCCGAAACGCGTCATGCTGGGGACGGAAGAACAATAAACCACCTTTGAATTGAATGAAGCGCAGTTTTGTGGTCTGTACCTACGTTTGGTGAATCGGAATTCATTGCCGATTAGTAGGAGTGTGGAACGGATATATATATATATATATATATATATATATATATATATATATATATATATATATATATATATATATATATATATATATATATATAATTTTATCGTTCTGATGGAAACCTCTAACTGCAGATTCCTTGCCTTTAGAATAGTCTCAGGCCCAGACTGGAAAATGTCCTAGATAGCGTGAAGGAAAATTCCAATTCTTTTAAGGACACGTAAAATTGCGCTTAAACTGTCTTTACTTTTTTCACAGCAGTCATAAGAAAATCAATCGGAATGTCCATAACCGTGTATAGCACAGAATCATCCTCTGATAGTCCTCTTTCTTTGTGCAAATGGACCTGGCAGGTTTTGTTAGTTGAGAATACATAAAACAGGTGAACCTTCCATCCATACTTGCTAGCAAATAGTCGCCAATACTTATAATGGTAATCATAATTGTTTGAACCAAATTGTAACACAATCCTATAAAATTGATACGTAAGAATAAATACTCATGTTGATGCAGACCATGATCCTTATTCGCAGTGGGTGAGTTCTGCAAATAATAGTCTGGGATAAACGCTGCTTCTTTGTCCTTAAAAGAATTCAGATTTTCTTTCACGCTAACTAGGACACTTTTCATTCTATGTCAGGACTGGAGGCCTGATTATGCTTGTCCAAGCTTACTTGCCACCATGGAAGCCAACTCAGAGGCCGGCTTGAATTAGAATCTATTAACCATGCAATCAGTAGACCAATCTGCTGTTTGCGAGATTTCTTTCAATCGGACTTCTAAGAAGTAGACTTTTGAAAACATCATACTCCTGGCTGAATGAGCACCAGACATCAAAAAGTCTGTAACAACCTCTTATATCACCCGTCCTACCCATATAGCCATGGTGGGTGAGGAGACCGGCTGATTTGATTTAGTAATTGAAGCAAACAACTGCCTTACCTCTCGGGATCTCAAATCACAAGACAAACTCTCATATTCTTGTAAACAAACCACACAAATGTAGGTGAGTCCTGGAATTCGGAATAAAACACAGACCACACATATGGGTGTTTGTGCAATTGAAGATAGTAAACCTAACTTGTTCCGGAGTTAATGACCTAGCTGTAGATCCATGGCATGGACATCCGATACTCTTTTGCATGATATAAGGCACAGCAGCATTGTCAATTTGGCAGAGAGCTGCTTTCTGGGAATGTCTGGACAGCTCATAAACAAACAGAGCACTTTGTTCATATCCCAGATATGCGTGTATTTGGGTTTTTGGGGATTAGCCAGACTGATGCCCTTCATCAGTTTAGGTATTGGTGAATGTGAACCTACTGGCTTACCTGTAATGGAATGTGTCCGATCGAGAAGCCGATCTGAAGGTATGCTCAACCTACCTCTCGCAATTCTGCTAAAAAATGTCAAACATGTACATTGTCGGACCCCACTGGATCCAAATTTCATTCCACACGCCAACTGCTCTAGGCAGAACATGCCTAGTTGTAGCGCTTATGAGTCCCTGATGCACAAACTTAAGCTATAAATGTCAAAGCCAATCCCAAAAGCCCAGTCATGCTTTGTTTATTTGATTTATTTATAGTTTTGTATAGGACAAATCTGATCCTTAGAGGGTATCAGAGTACTTTATAAGAGGTCAAGAAAAGAAACAGGACGGATAAAAAATCTGAAGAGAAGAAAACATGATGGGAAGGACCATAAATGAGGCAGGAGGTTTTCACAGAGCCCACGCCACCCGCTACATATACACATATATGGTCATAGAAGGCTGATAACTTACATAGTTAAAGCAGAAGTGGCCTAATGAGGCCCACTAGAAAAGTACAAGTGCCAAAAGCAAAAATATGTTTATTAGTAGAAGTTTGACTTCCTTTATAAATGCTGTGGTTTATAGTATCAGTCGTATTTCATGGGGAAGGGAGTTCCAGATTCTCGGGGCAAAACCGAAGAAGGCTTGCTTGTACGTTTTTTTGCTGTATTTCTGAGGCTGCCGCAGTGCTAGTAATTCTAGAAGACCTACATCCGCCAGAAAACTCCAGTTTTTGCGCCAAGTACCTTGCGGTATTGTAGTGTAGGGCTGTATGAGACATGCAGGGGATTTTAGATCAATTCTTGCCTCATATGGGATCCAGTGATGAGCCTGGCAACAGAGTTCAGTGAGGCCCTTAGAGGAGCCAACGTGATCTAGGTCGGCCGCAGAGGGTTATACTTCCATTGTCCTACATGGAAGTCACTAGGGCTTGAACAAGTAATTTGAAGTTGTTGAGGGGAAAGGAAGGTTTTAATTTCCTTAGGTTGTTCATTTGGAAGTTGGCTCCTTTAGTGGCCTTACTGATGTGCTACTGATGTTTAAGTTCTTGTCAAGGGTAATTCCTAAAGATCTCGTGGAATCTATGATGTGTGGAAGGCAGCTACGAGGTGATAGTTGCTTTATCCAATTTCCAATATCAGAGGACTGTGTGGTTGGAGGGATTAGGAGGAATTATGTTTTTTTGAGCTTTAAGTTTAAAGTGGTTGCGTCAGCCAGTATGGAGTTTTTTGAAGAGTTGTGTTACGAAACGGGACATCTTCAGGGGAGGAGACTTTCAAGTAGAGTTGGGTGTCGTCGGCATACATGTGATAGTGGATGTTAGATAGGCTTTGAATTTCAGTTAGTGGCTACATGAACACGTTAAAGACGGTGGGAGAGAGAGCACTGAGCCCTGAGAGACCCCCAGTGGGACAGGTGAAGAACTGGAAAGGGACTGATTGACCTAGAAATGTTGTGATCTGTTGAGGAAAGCAGACGACAGGTCAAGGAGTACTAGCAGGCATGGTTCATTTAGATTCAGCATTTCTAGCACATCATCTGCTATGTGCTTTAAAGCTGATCAAGTGCTATGTGCCTGTCGGACGCCAGATTAGAATTGGTCTAACAGTTGGAATTGTTCTATGTGGTTGACGAGTTGGATGTGAACACGCTTATCCAGGAGCTTCGCCAGGGTTTGAATGTTAATGATTGGGCATAAGTTACTTAGGTCTGCGTGGTGCGTGGTGGGTTTCTTCAAAATAGAAGTGTTCGAGGCATGTGGGCTGCTGAATTCATATCTGTGCATAGATCGCCGCCTAGTGTTGGGTCCGGATGATTGCACATTGTTGTCCTGGAAGAGTCTTCGAAGTATCACGAGATAGGTGGCTCCTCCCCTGGACTACAGTGCGCATGGGCATCGCCTCCATCCCCAGATTGTTTTTTTCCACCATTGGGTTCGGATGTGTTTCGGTTCCCTCTGTCGGAATCGATAGTTGTTTAACTTTCCTAACTAGAGACCAAAAGGTCTTTAGGCTTAGCGTCGGTATCGTCTTCGTTCGGGTTTTGTCTGTTCATCAGCTCCGAACTCTTGCTGCCCCTCCGCGTGCTGTCAGCGCGGACGGGCCTACACGACGCTCCAGACTACTTCACATGGAACGAACTCCGTTTAAGAGGTGCCCGGTGTGCACCTCAAAGTATTCACACCTCGACGTGCACCCAGTGTGCAACAAATGTTTGTCGCCGGACCATGATGAGGCCAGGTGTATGGCCTGCTCAAAGTTCCGGTGTAAGAAGACTCTCAAGCTTCGTCGGGCCGCTAGACTCCAGGCCCAGTTATCGGCGCCCCCGCCAGACAACATCTTCGAAGAATACGTTGGAGACGACAATGTCTTTCAAGTTTCAGACTCTAGCCCTGCGTCGGAGGGGGAAGACTACGACGCGGGAGACGAGGAGTTTGATGAAGTCATCGACGAGGTAGGGGACGACGATGGGGCCATTGCCACCGTGGAGGATAGCTCGGAGGAAGAGCATCCTCAGACTGACTCAGGGGTCAACCCCCACTGTACGGCCCAGGTCGAGGGATCGCCTGCGGGCCTTACCCAAGACCTCATTAATCGTCCCACAGCCCCACCTCCGGGCCCGGCCACGGACATTTCTGATGCGCCACTCCCGTTGAAGAAAACGAAAGTGAAGCCATCGGGGTCCACACCTACGGTATCGAAACCGAAAGTGAAAGTCGCACTGGTGGGACAGACGGCTCCAGAGGCCTCAATGTCTAAAAAATTCAAAATGGCCGACATCAAGAGCCACGCCAAGATGGCCGACCCGAAGACCCCGGTGTCGAAGCCGAAGACGACTGACGCGGCCGCGTCGGCGCCGAAGATGGTCGAGGTCGATGACCCGAAGAGAGCTTCGAAGAAGCGTCAAGACGATTCCAAAGCTCTGGCTGCGCCGACTCCGGCCGTCAAGGCCAAGGATGGTGATGTGTCGGCTCCGAAGACCGTGCCTTTCGCCGACCCGACTCCGGACTCGGGGAAATCGCTCGAGCCGGTCCAGCCCTCCCCGGCCTTAACAAAAAAGGTCGCGGAGTCCCTGCAACGGATTCGGAAGGACGCTGTGGCTCCCGAACCAGAGGATGTGGTGCCGAAGCCTACACCAAAGCCGGCAAAGGCGCAGACGCCTATCCACTTCACGCTGCCGCCGAAGACGACGCCGAAGGCTTTCGCTCCGAGGCATGGGGCCGGGGTGCCCTCGAGGGGGGTGTCAACGCCCAAGGCGTCATTGGTGGTGTCGAAGCCTCGGCTCCAGCCACTCGCAGAGGAAGAGCGTCGAGAGGTCATCATCGACGCCAATACCGGGAAGCTCTCTCTCCTTAAGAGGAAGATCACCACGGAGCCGGTGTTGGAACATTTTCGTATTCCACTCAAAAACAAGAAAGACTCTGCGGGTACTTCTGCCCCTATAGAGCCTGCATCTCCCAAAAATTTAGAACTTTCACCGACGCATTCCAACGCTGGGGAAGGTGACGGAGATGAGGGGGACGAGTACAATTATCCAGCATACTCGGATCCAGAGGAGGAACACGAACCTTGGTCTGCCGGAGGCGACCCTGAGGACCCTCAGTCGGGTCAGGAACCGCAGCTTTTTGCAGCGAAAACCTCACCAACGGAGGACTCTGCAGCCTTCAACGCTCTAATTGAGAGAGCTGCAGCTAATCATGATGTCGACCTACATTCAGATCCTATGGATGTCGATTTTTTGTTTGACACTTTCTCAGTGGCTGAAAAGTCAGTCAAGACATTGCCAATGCTCAAGGGAGTGCTAAAGCACGCGCCAGAGGTTTTCAGGGAGCCCACTCGGGCGCGAGTCATCAATCCTCGCATTGACAAAAAATACAAGGCAGCGCCCTCAGATCCAACGTACATCAAGGGACACTTGCCACTGGACTCTTTGGTTGTATCCAACGCACGCAAGAGGGCGAATTCGCAAACCACGGGTGACGCTCCTCCCCCAGACAAAGAGTCAAAAATATTTGAAGCCTCAGGAAAACGAATTGCTGCGCAGGCAGCTAATATTTGGCGCATTTCAAACACGCAGGCCCTACTGGCACGCTACGATAGGGCGCACTACGACACCCTAGAAACACTTCTGCAGCACTTACCTGATCAGTACAAGGAGGCAGCTGAAATGTTGATTCAGGAGGGGAAGCTGATCACCAACGCTTCCATCAAATGTGCACTGGACGTGGCTGATACCGCCTCCAGGGCGATAAACACTAGCGTGTTGCTGCGGAGACATGCATGGCTTAGGATATCAGGCTTCAAACCAGATATACAGACAACCATCTTAAACCAAACGGTTAATCCAGACCACCTGTTTGGTCCTGAAGTGGATGCAACCCTTGAAAAAATGAAAAAAGACACGGACACTGCTAAGTCTAAGGGGGCCCTCCAGTCCCAGCAGTTTCGGGGTGGTTCCTTTCGCCGCTCCAGTAACAGAGGCACCTCAAGGGGTCAGGCATCACAATCCACGCAGTACTATAAAAGCGACACCCAAACCTCATACACTAACAAAGGTAGAGGTGGTTACAGAGGCAACAACGTCAAAGGCAGGGGACGTGGAAACAACAGCTCCAGGTCCTCCACCTCCAACAAACAGTGACGCCTTGTCACTGCCCCCCGACCACACAACACCGGTCGGGGGGAGACTCCAGCAGTTCCTGCCCGCGTGGAAATCCATCACCACGGACAGGTGGGTCAGATCTCTTGTCCAGTACGGTTACTGTCTGGAACTTACTTCCACTCCACCAAACATACCTCCAAGAAACCGTCCTATGTCCGGCGAGCACTTGCACTTGTTGCAGCAGGAAGTTCAAGTCATGCTGCAAAAAGGGGCAATAGAGCTCGTTCCACTGCAAGAAAGAGGAACAGGAGTTTACTCTCTGTACTTTCTAATCCCCAAAAAGGACGGATCCCTCAGGCCCATCCTGGACCTCAGGCCCCTCAACTGGTACATCCTGTCGGAGCACTTCCATATGCTCACGTTGCAGCAGGTCCTCCCTCTGCTTCGGCAGGGGGACTTCCTGGCTACGCTGGATCTCAAGGATGCATACTTTCATATTCCCCTGCACCCTTCACACAGGAAGTACCTCAGATTCACGATCCAGGACCAGCACTACCAGTTCAGGGTTCTGCCTTTCGGGGTCACCACAGCGCCAAGAGTCTTTACAAAGTGCCTGGCGACTGTGGCGGCGCATCTACGACGCCAGAACGTCCACGTCTATCCCTATCTGGACGACTGGCTCATTCAGGCAAAGTCAGAACAGCAGTGCGCCGACCACGTGTCCCGCACCATTCATCTCCTGCACGATCTGGGATTCTCGCTGAACTATCCGAAATCCCATCTCCAACCCGCCCATATACGGCAGTATCTGGGCGCGACAATAAACACTCTGGCAGCCACTGCGCAGCCAAATTCAGTGAGAATCGCCAGTATCCAAACTCTGATCCAACGATTCAGACCACAGCACTCGCTTCCAGCGAAGGTGTTCATGCAGTTGATAGGCATGATGGCCTCCTGCATCTCCATCGTCCCGCACGCGAGACTACATATGCGTCCGCTTCAGGAGTGCCTAGCACGTCAGTGGACTCAGGCTCATGGGCAACTGACAGACCTAGTGTTGGTGAGCGGTCGGGCATACAACTCTCTGCATTGGTGGAATCCACAAAACCTTTGCAAGGGCAGACCGTTCCAGGAGCCTGTGCCACAGATTATTCTGACAACGGACGCTTCTCTCCAAGGATGGGGAGCGCATGTACTCCACTACACAGTGCAGGGACTATGGACACTACAGCAAAGGAAGATGCACATCAATGTATTAGAACTGATGGCAATCTTCATGGCCTTGAAGGCATTCAAAGTACATCTGTGCAACAAGGTCGTGTTGATCCGGACGGACAACATGACGGCCATGTACTACATTCAGAAGCAGGGGGGCACACACTCTCCGCAGCTGTCTCATCTGGCTCAGAGCATGTGGAAGTGGGCCATTCAGAGGAACATCTTCCTCATGGCGGAGCATCTCCCGGGCAAAGACAACCAGATGGCGGACCTGCTCAGCAGGCACAGCCACCAAATGCACGAGTGGGAGATACATCCATCAGTACTCCAACCGTACTTCCAAAGGTGGGGTCATCCAGAGATAGACCTGTTCGCCACAAAGGAGAACGCAAAATGCCAAAGCTTCGCCGCCAGGTTCCCACA
Organism: Lissotriton vulgaris; assembly: GCF_964263255.1. Lineage (NCBI taxonomy): Eukaryota > Metazoa > Chordata > Amphibia > Caudata > Salamandridae > Lissotriton > Lissotriton vulgaris. Next base: position 354,818,929 of record NC_141693.1, on the reverse strand, counting down.
CCCGCAATCGCAGGGCAATGCGATGTGGATGAACTGGTCAGGCAGATTTGCGTACGCTTTTCCCCCAGCACCTCTGATACCGCTGGTGGCACGCAAACTCAGGCAGCACTCGATGACTCTCATCCTGGTTGCTCCAACGTGGGCTTGCCAACCATGGTACACCACGTTTCTGGAACTCTCCGTGGTAACGCATCAAAGGCTTCATCTCACACCCAGCCTTCTGACGCAGAGCCATGGCGACATTCAGCACCCAGATCCGCAACAGCTCAACCTGGCGATCTGGCTCCTGAAGTCCTAGAGTTTGGCTACCTCAATCTTCCCCCCGATTGCATGGATATCATTCGGGAGGCAAGGAAGCCCACTACTAGAGCATGTTATGCGGCTAAATGGAAGCGGTTTGTCGTTTACTGTGTAAACCACAATATTGACCCGCTGGATGCTTCCATTCAGAACATCATTTGTTACCTGTTCCACCTGTACCAATGCAATTTGGCGTACTCTTCCATCCACATTCACTTGTCTGCAATGGCAGCATACCTTCAGAATAGGCAGCACCTATCACTTTTTAGGGTCCCTGCTATCAAGGCTTTTCTGGAAGGACTCAAAAGGGTCATTCCACCACGGACACCACCAGCTCCGGAATGGAACCTCAATGTGGTTCTTACAAGACTGATGGGTCCTCCCTTTGAGCCACTGCACTCTTGTGAGCTTCAGTTTCTGACTTGGAAGGTGGCTTTCTTAGTAGCAATTACATCGCTACGGAGGGTTAGTGAGTTGCAGGCACTCACCATCCAAGAACCTTTCTTCCAAGTACACGCTAATAGGGTGGTGCTCCGCACTAACCCTAAGTTTTTACCCAAGGTTGTATCTCAATTCCACATGAACCAGACAATTGAGTTGCCAGTGTTTAGAGTCGCTGGCGGAGCGGATGCTCCACACCCTTGACGTTAAAAGAGCCTTAATGTACTACATTGACAGGACAAAGGATTTTCGAAAGACCAAGCAACTTTTCGTTGCATTTGCCACACACCACAAGGGAAACGCTATCTCCAAAGCTGGTATCGCTAGGTGGATCGTGAAATGCATTCAGATCTGTTACGCTAAAGCTAAACGCACTCTCACAATTCCACCAAGAGCCCACTCCACCAGAAAGTTGGGGGCCTCTATGGCTTTCCTGGGCAACATTCCCTTAGAGGATATTTGTAGGGCAGCCACATGGTCTACCACACACACTAAACATTACTGTGTAGACGTGCACTCCAAACAGCAGGCAGCTGTTGGTCAGGCTGTTCTCAAAACACTTTTTCAAACTGCTGCAGCTGGCACGGGCGGCCGCCAATAATAGGAGGACTGCTGTGTATTCTATGCACAGATATGAATTCAGCAGCCCACATGCCTCGAACTGCAAATGCTACTTACCAGTATGCATCTGTTCTTGGCATGTAGGGCTGCTGACATTCATATCGCCCACCCTCCTCCCCGGCGCCTGTAGCAGCTGCAGTATTCATATATATATGCTCATAGCATGGTCATCACTCACATACTTCACTCCATCTCTGCCAATGGCTAAAAACAATCTGGGAATGGAGGCGATGCCCATGCGCACTGTAGTCCAGGGGAGGAGCCACCTATCTCGTGATACTTCGAAGACTCTTCCAGGACAACAATGTGCAATCATCCGGACCCAACACTAGGCGGCGATCTATGCACAGATATGAATGTCAGCAGCCCTACATGCCAAGAACAGATGCATACTGGTAAGTAGCATTTGCAAACCTGTCCAGACTTAAGGCATTCAAGGAGGGTCCTCTGCCTTGAGGTAATGAGACATTTACTATCTTGGTCCAGATAGGTAGTATTGACAATTTGCACTCATTGAAGAAAATCGATAGCAGAGCTGTGAGATTTTTAAGAACTTAATTTTCCTCATAGAATTTGAATGAGTACCACAAGTTGTTATTTTAGGTGTAATGCCCAGAAAGAGGTGAGGGATCATCGATACACAGTGTGGGTAGGTTGAGATGTGGTGAGTCAGGAAGGTGCTCCACTGCTTTTCTTAGTACAGTATCATTTTATTTTGTCTTTTCCAGGAAGAAGGAGAAACAAGCATTAGAAATGCAATAGGTCTCGCAGCATTAGAGTTAGTGCTTTTAGAATTGTTTATGGTTTTTTTTGTAAATCTTTAGCATGAGGTTGAGGGTGAGTGAGGGTGAGGGGTTGAGGGTGAGTGAGGGTGAGGCTGAGGTGTTGAGGGTGAGGGTGAGTGAGGGGTTGAGGGTGAGGGGTTGAGGGTGAGTGAGGGTGAGGGGTTGAGGGTGGGTGAGGGTGAGGGTGGGTGAGTGTGAGGGTGAGTGAGGGTGAGTGAGGGTGAGTGGGGGTGAGTGTGGGTGAGTGTGGGTGAGGGTGAGGGGTTGAGGGTGAGGGGTTGAGGGTGAGTGAGGGTGAGTTAGGGTGAGGGGTTGAGGGTGGCTGAGGGTGAGTGAGGGTGGGTGAGGGTGAGGGTGAGTGAGGGTGAGTGGTTGAGGGTGAGTGAGGGTGAGTGAGGGTGAGTGAGGGTGAGGGTGAGTGAGGGTGAGTGCGGGTGAGTGAGGGTGAGGGTGAGTGAGGGTGAGGTGTTGAGGGTGAGTGAGGGTGAGTGAGGGTGAGGGGTTGAGGGTGAGTGAGGGTGAGGGGTTGAGGGTGAGGCTGAGGTGTTGAGGGTGAGGGTGAGTGAGGGTGAGTGAGGGGTTGAGGGTGAGGGGGTGAGGGGTTGAGGGTGAGGGGTTGAGGGTGAGGGTGAGTGAGGGTGAGTGAGGGTGAGTGAGGGTGAGTGAGGGTGAGTGAGGGTGAGTGAGGGTGAGGGTGGGTGAGGGTGGGTGAGTGTGAGTGTGAGTGAGGGTGAGTGGGGGTGAGTGTGGGTGAGGGGTTGAGGGTGAGTGAGGGTGAGGGTGAGTGAGGGTGAGGCGTTGAGGGTGAGTGAGGGTGAGTGAGGGTGAGTTAGGGTGAGGGGTTGAGGGTGAGTGAGGGTGAGTTAGGGTGAGGGGTTGAGGGTGGGTGAGGGTGAGTGAGGGTGAGGGGTTGAGGGTGGGTGAGGGTGAGTGAGGGTGAGTGAGGATGAGTGAGAGTGAGGGTGAGTGAGGATGAGTGAGGGTGAGGGTGAGTGAGGGTGAGTGAGGGTGAGTGAGGGTGAGGCGTTGAGGGTGAGTGAGGGTGAGTGAGGGTGAGTTAGGGTGAGGGGTTGAGGGTGGGTGAGGGTGAGGGGTTGAGGGTGGGTGAGGGTGAGTGAGGGTGAGTGAGGATGAGTGAGAGTGAGGGTGAGTGAGGATGAGTGAGGGTGAGGGTGAGTGAGGGTGAGTGAGGGTGAGGGTGAGTGAGAGTGAGGGTGAGTGAGGATGAGTGAGGGTGAGTGAGGGTGAGTGGTTGAGGGTGAGTGAGGGTGAGTGAGGGTGAGTGAGGGTGAGTGAGGGTGAGTGAGGGTGAGTGAGGGTGAGTGCGGGTGAGTGAGGGTGAGGGTGGGTGAGGTGTTGAGGGTGAGTGAGGGTGAGGGGTTGAGGGTGAGTGAGGGTGAGTGGTTGAGGGTGAGTGAGGGTATGTATGTATGTATGTATGTTGAGTTTGAGGGTGAGTGAGGGTGAGGTGTTGAGGGTGAGTGAGGGTGAGGGGTTGAGGGTGAGTGAGGGTGAGGGGTTGAGGGTGAGTGAGGGTGAGGGGTTGAGGGTGAGGGGTTGAGGGTGAGTGAGGGTGAGGGGTTGAGGGTGAGTGAGGGTGAGGTGTTGAGGGTGAGTGAGGGTGAGGTGTTGAGGGTGAGTGAGGGTGAGGGTGAGTGAGGGTGAGTGAGGGTGAGGGGTTGAGGGTGAGTGAGGGTGAGGGTGAGTGAGGGTGAGGGTGAGTGAGGGTGAGGGGTTGAGGGTGAGGGGCTGATAGTGAGTGAGGGTGAGGCTTACATTGTCTAGTTCTTCGGTTCGGTCCTCGTGTTTTCTCCGCTTTGCCAAACCGTGTGATCTTTGGCGCGGCAGCGAATGCCTCTGTTTCTGTTGTCGTATCTGCTGGTGCTACCACGGTCGGTGCTTAGAATGAGGGCGGACATCTTAATGCCAAAGCTGCTTTAAATGACACGTCGCTGACAGTTTCCACTGGCCCTTCTTTTCTTTTCTGTTATTTTAAATGCACGGTGTTGTGTAGACTAAAGTTGACCTTGTGTCTCCAACGCTGGACACAGTTTTTACAGATGGGCGTTTCTTACAGCGGTAATTTTTTTAACTAAAATGCACATTTCTGCCGAGTGCCCGCAAAGTCCAGATGTCCTTCGTATGCCCTTGTAAAAGCTTCACTTTAATCAACTTGTAACTGTCCACGGATAAATAAAAAAATAGAAGAATAAGGAAACATTTACGTTTATAAACACCATATTTGCTGGTTTCTCGCTTTAAAAATATGAAATAATAAAAACAGAAACGCTTTCGAAACAACCCGAGAGGCAGCGCACATAAACCGGCGGTTGACTTAAAAGTAAAATGAAAACAAGCCTTTCACCGTAACACGGCGGGCAGGGGAGGGGGCGGAGAGGGGAGAGGTGCGACACGGCAGGCTGGCAGGGGAGGAGAGTAGGAGGAGGAGGGGGGAGGAGAGTAGGGGAGGCACGGCCTAGCGGCAGGCAGGCAGGGGAGGAGAGGAGGAGGGGGGAGGAGAGTAGGGGAGGCACGGCCTAGCGGCCGTGCAATCAAGTAGTGAGGGGGCGGAGCTGGGGGAGGCTGTGAGAGAGTAGGCAAGGCTAGCGGCAGGCAGGCAGGGGAGGAGAGGAGGAGGGGGGAGGAGAGTAGGGGAGGCACGGCCTAGCGGCCGTGCAATCAAGTAGTGAGGGGGCGGAGCTGGGGGAGGCTGTGAGAGAGAGTAGGCAAGGCAGGCGGCTGGGGGCATGTGCACGCGCATTTAAGCTCAATGCGCATGCGCATTCAGCTTAAATTTCTCGTGCACTGCAAGGAATCGCCACGATTCCTTGCAGTGTGGATAAAGAGTGGATAAGTGCCAATACTCTCGCCTTGCTCCATGCGCATCGACAGGCGAGACCTAAAAATCCTTGCAATTTGGTTGTAGAATTGACAAGTTGGGGTAGGGTAGGATTGTCTATTTAATTTTAGTTTGACCAGCTCGTATAGTTTTTTTGGTTTGTTTCTAGCATTATCCAGCTGACTTCTCAAGAAGTTTCCTTTCGCACTTTCGATGTGTTTGTTATATGCGTGCCTATGTGGTCTCAGAAGCTTTAAGTGATCGAGGGACGGCGCAAGTTCAGCCAGTATTAGATGCGTCTTTCTGCATTAAGACTCCCATTGTACCATGGTTACTTTTCTCCAAGCCATCAGGGACAGCAGGTCGTACTTGATCATTGGGTGGACTTCTCCTTCCAGTCCCTGTAAGATATCCTGAAATGTTTGAAGGGCCACAGGACAGTTACTCAACAGCTTGAGTAGAAGAGGGAACAATGTATGAGATCACCAGAACAGCGTACCTAGGATCATCTCAGCTCGCTGACGTCGCCACCCTTGTAATCATGATGTATGGAGGGAAAGTATAACTCAACTTCGCTCTCCAATCCTGGAGAAATGCACTGCAGTGGCTTCTGGATCTGTTCTCCAGCTGCAGAACCTGTGCATTGAGTCTGAATGCAAACAGTTCATCTGTTGGTTTAGCTTCTCCTGGGACCAACTTCAGCCTGTCGAGACTACCCCACATCTGGCACCTGAGGTCTGGTGGCTGGCTTCCAATTAAGTCTATTACTATGTCCGGAGTTGATCTAAGAATCACCCAGCTGGTCCATGTTAAGCCACCAGGTCATCTCTGGTCTGGCCTCCACCATCAAGGCTATATCCACAGAGTAAGATATTTCCCTTTGCAGGTGCTAGCGCTTTAACCGCTGTAGTGCCCTGTAGTACAACAGTCTAGGGAAGATGGCAATGGCATGTATAGAGGAAGATAATTGTCCTACTATATGTTGCCAGTTTGAGGAGGGAGCTGCAATCAGGCGATATAAAGTCCATCAACTCCCTCTAGATCTCACAGATCTTTGCTATGGGTAGTTCCAGGGTCTCTGCTTGTGTATTGATGGTGAAGCCATAGAAATCCATCCTGTGCTTCGGTATTGTACTTGATTTGGAGGTGTTGATAATGAAACCCACGTCTTTCAAAAGCTGCGCTGCCATTTGGGCTTGATACATGAGATTATATCTTGTCTTGGGCCATGAAAATCATTTCTTTCAAATAAATTAGAAACCTGCAGGCCTGTGACATCAACCAGGCTACCGCTGGCTTGAGGAGCTTCGAGACGTACCATTGGGCGAACAACAAGCCAAAGAGAAAGACCCTGAACTCTCATGTTTGGGATTTCCAGAGAAGCTGAAAAAACCTTCGATGGGGATAACATCGATATCGCCAGATACACATCTTTCAAATCTAGTGTGGCCAGCCAGTCCCCTTGTCTGAGGAGGTTTCTCAGAAGATGGATGCCCTCCATCTTGAAGTGACGGTGCACCAACCAATTGCTGAATTCCGGCAGATTGGATGCACCCCTTTGTCCTTCTTGTTTACAACAAACATATTGCTCAAATATCACCTTGGGTGGAGAAGGACTACTCTATGGCCAGTGTATTTTCTAAACTTTGTATCTCCAAACCTATTAGGGATAGTAACTGTGAGAAAGTGCCCTCTTTCTGCATGGTATACCCCCACTTTTTGCTGAATTGGTGATGTTCTTGGACTGAGTGTGCCCTGGGCTCCTGCCAATCAGGAACCCAGGGCCTATGGTCTTTCCCTAAAATTGCATTGAAGCCTAAACCCAATTGGCATCTCTGGCCACAAGTCAGTCCCTGGTAAATGGTACCACAGGTACCCAGGGCACTGTGACCAGATATGGCCTCTAGGGCTGCAGCACTTATTGTCTCACCCTTAGATCCCTGTACCCTGACACACACACACTGCCTTTGCAGGCTGCGTGTCTTGGTGCAGAACAAAGTGAAGAGTCGACATGGCACACATCCCTGTGTGCCACACCCACAAACCACTGCCCTTGCATACATCAGTCACCTCTCTAGCTGGGTGTCCTATGCCAGTGGTGAGGGTACAGGTGCATGGGCCCTGTACCCCTACAGTGCCCAAGTCCATTCCTGGGCACTGTAAGTGCAGTGCTGCCATTAAGAGTATATGGTGCTGGGAGTTTGTAATTACGAACTCCACAGCACCATAATGGCTACACTGAAAACTGGGAAGTTTGGTATCAATCTTCTCAGCACATTAAACCCACACTGATGTCAGTGTGGGATTTAATGTAAAGTGCACAACAGAGGGCATCTTAGAGATGCCCCCTGAAACTCGACAAACTCCCAGTGACCTGACTGAGTGGCTGCTTAGGCTGCTACCAACAGACATGTTTCTGGACCCCTGGTCGAGAGCTTGCTGCTCTTGGGGGCCTGAAACAATGCACATCCTGGGACGAGGTGCCAAGCCCCCTTCCCCAGGATGGGCCGGGTTCATGAAGGAGAAGCTTCAAAGGCATGCCTCCTTTGTGAGCCTCCCCAGACCATTTAGTTCTACCCCCCACTTTTGGCAGTAGAGCTGGCGGGAAAAATGAGTGAGGGAAAGAGGTGGGCCCACGTCTGCCAACTTCACCCCCTCAGGGGAGGTAGGCGAGGTGAAGCACAACTCCGAGTCCCCGCCATCTTGGAATGGGGGTACCTAGCCAACCAGGGACAGGCTCCTGCCAATGCAGGGTGGCATGATAGGGGGTGTACCCACCCCAGGGAAGGGACCCATTGGTCCCTGCCCTTACCTACCTGTAACACCCCTAAATCTAGTATTTAGGGGGCACCCTGAACCTTGCTTCCTCAGATCCAGCAACGACCAGAAGATAAGGAGGGCCGACCAGCCTTGTAGCCAGATAACAAGAGCAAGAGCCCACTGACTTCCCCCCAGCCCTACAGGTCTGTCTCCCCTCGAACCTTCTCCTGCGAGATCCTGGTGTGTCCTGCTGCCAGCAACCTCGAAAACCCCGGAGGACCTGCCTGCCTTCACATCCAAAGACTGCTTCTCCCGTGAACATCGATCTGTTCAACTGCAACCTCTGGCAGCAGCCAGATCCAGCCCACTCTGCACCTGCCGAACCCGGCCTGAGCTTGAGTGGAAACACACCACAAGGAGGTCACCCCAGCGATCCTGACCCAAGATCTGGGACCCCTGACCTGACTCAAGCCTTCAGCCTAAATCCAGAAGGCCCCCTAACCTCCACCAGGTGCTGGTAAGAAGATCTGACCCCAAAAGGCACCCTTGCACCCAACGCCCTACGGCCTTGTGTGCCCAAACCGACGGTGCCTGACCAACCCTTAACTTCTCAGCTTACCCCCCCCCCCCCCTCCAAGAGGTAGTTGCACCCAGAAGTCCTTTGTCTCCCTGCCTGCAATGCTTTTGCAAACCGGAGTTTCTCCATTTAAAACAGGGCACACAACGTCGAACCAGCATTCTGCACCCGGCCGCCCCAGTGCCGCTGAGGGTGCACCTTTTGTGCTACTTTGTTTGCCCATTTGCCCTGACCTAAACCCTAGGAGCTTTGCTCCCACAACCCAGTGGCCTGCTTGCCAACAGCCACCAACCGGAACCCCCCATCCCCCATTGGTTAACATTGGGCATCAATACTCTGCACCTGTCCGCCCTAGTGGCGCTGAGGGTGCAACACCAGTGCATCACTGACCCTGGGGGACCCTTGAGTCAAACCTCAGAAAATGAACTCCCACAGTCCATTACTTACCTGCGAACCGATAACCTGTTTTTCCTCCATAGGATAACATTGACAATTTTCTTCCAAAAAGTTTCTAAGTGTGGAGTTTAGAAATCTAAAAATATTCTTTAAAAATCGCACAAATAACCAAAACATATTTACTTACCTGTTTGCAGGAAATGTCCCAGTGCTGAATCTAGGTATCCAGCAACAGAGTTAAAAAAGTAACGTAAAAAGTAACATTACCTGGAATTTACTGAAAAGTCTATTCATTACAATGTACTGTATTTGCTAAGTTTTGCCACCTGCTGCATCCCCTGTAAATCAAAGTACAAGTTCTATTGCATTTTCAAACTGGTCTATATTCAGAAACTTTTTACTGAAAAGTATTTAGTGCTTACCTGTGCCAAGCTTGCTTCGTTCTAAAATTAAAACAGTATATATTTTTATACAAAAACGATTGGTCTAGAGTTTAGTTCTTGAGTGTGTGAGACCATTTGCTGACTGAGTGTGTACATCAAATGCTTAACACTCCACTGATACTGCCTTACTGCTCGACCACTCTGCCACAAATAAAGAGTAAGGTTCTATCTAACTTTAACCTCTGCCTACCTCTAGGGTCACCTGGACTTTATACACACTATAACTCATTTTGGTGTAGTATATATAGAGCCAGTTTCCTACAGTAACCTCCTTGGGAAAGGGAAAACTCTCTGCAGTGCTGTCTTTTGGTACTCCAGAACTCTATACATAACCTTTGTACTATCTGAAGGACGAATGTATCTGAGGGTTCTCCCGTTTGTTTAGACCCACCGCTGTTCTGCTCCCTGCTTTGATTGGGAAGAAAACCTGGTCCTCTTTTGTGGAGTTGCTGTTTCCTCTGCCACCACCTCTGCAGGTGCGTCCTCTGATTACTTGTTCTTGGAGGGGAAGAAGGGAGTATGTCCTCTCTGGTCGTTGCAATTGAAATTTTGGGGCCTTGTTTTCAAGGGAACCCTGATCTAATAAACGACCGGACCAACGGCCCCATCCTCATCCAGCCCATCTAAAAATCTTAGTGTTGAACACTTTAAGTGAGGCTTGCGCTTTATCTAGGGCCCTGAAGGCCTGGACAAATGTTAACACATTTTTGACGAAAGCATTGCAAAATAACTACTGTAGGAAGCTGGCTCTGTATATACTCACTACACCAAAGTAAGTTATAGTGTGCACAGAGTCCAGTGGATCTCCAAAGGTAGGCAGAGGTAAAAGTAGATAATACCTTACTCTCTTTTTGTGGTGGTGTGGGCGAGCAGTATGGCTTTATCAGAGGGTAGTGTTAAGCATTTATTGTAAACACTCAGGCAACAAATGATGTTGCACACAAAAAGACTGAACTCAGACCAATTTTGTTTCTATGAAAATATTATTTAGTTATATTGTAATTTCTACAACCAAGCCAGGCCTGGTACAGGTAAGTATAATAACACTTCGCAAGAATAATGCAGTTTTAATACAGTTTGATAACTCCGCGCCTTGATCGTAGAGACTCTAAGTACACCCGTACCTGGCAGCCGCTTATCCAACATTTTACTCGGATGGAGAATTCTCACTTTGCCCTCACCCCCTCGACTACGTGCTCTGCAGCTTTTTGATGACTCCCTCTTGCCTTACACTAGAGAAGCTCCCCAACTGCCCATCCGGTTCATAACTCATGTGGGGCCTCTCCTTCTTCCTAAATGCCTCACCTGACTCCTCCAGCTACACTCTGGGCATTCCCCATATCCCTCCTGCGCCTTAACCCGAGTCCCTGTCCTCCCTCCCTTGAATACCTGGTTTACTTGTTTGCCCTTCATTTTAGTGTTCATCAGCGAGATTACCTCCCACGAACATTCAATTTCCCACTCTGGTCTACAGCTGTGCCCTCTGCCTAGCTACATATCGTGGATATAACCAGTTTTTATGCTGTTTGTGATGACTATTGTTCTTTGAAAAAACCCTTTTCAATAAACAAATTTGAAAGAAAGAGAGGGAAGGAAAAAAAGAGGAATCCACCACGAAACCCTTTCTTTTTATAATGAACTTCTATAAACATAGCAGCAAGGTTGTTGCAGTTGCCTTGTGAGGAGTAGCTGGAAGAATTTGCAACAGAAACCCAGCTTCCTACACTGACCTTTTACCTCCAGACCTACCTCTGCGAAGACTAACTCCCCAAGTTTAGGGTCCAAACAAAGGAGGAGGGAGCATCTCTGTTCAGTGGGCAGCGCACAGTTGGCATTTTCTAAAAGGCAAACTACTCTTTGGGCCCATCCTGCGAGTATTTCAGGGTCAATTCGGTCTCCTGTAGGTTTGGCGTGCTCCGCTAAAACCCTTTTGGTTGTTTAATTAGCTTGCCCATGAATGTGACCATGGTGGCATCAAAGTTCAGAAGTGGCCACTACCTTCCTCTCAATGTAGGGTTGTCAGGCATTATACTTGTAATTTGTTGCCCACCTCTTTGTCTAAGCGCTGTCTTAGGTGTTGGTTAGGGTCTTATGCATGTTGGAGGATGGCTCCTTTTCCGATGAGTGAGGTGCTGCATATCCTTGGGATTAAAAGGTCTTTACTTTGATCCTGGTCATTGGGGTTTACGACAGCTGCAGTCTTTAACTTCTTTTTAGAAACCTCGCGGGATCCCAGTCCCTCGAATGTTTGGACATCTTGTCCGAATCTTAGGAGGAGTTGGAGTCAGAATCACCATGGTCTTAGACTTGGTTATGATCTGACAATGGGGTTCCCGAAGTGGTGTTTTCTGGTGAAAAAAGGCCTCAGGGTCCTGCTCCCACTTGGGAGCGGGACCCTGACAGAGAATTAGTTTGCAGTAAATGGCACAACTTCCCAGAAGACTCCACCAGTGCTTTAGATCAGGGGTCCCCAAACCGGTCCTGGAGGACCGGATCCATGCCAGATTTGTAAAATTACTACATGTATCTCAATGGGGATATCCCAAAAATCTGGCATGGATCCGGCCCTCCAGGACCGGTTTGGAGACCCCTGCTTTAGATGGTTTGTAACCTGGGTCCCTATGAGGGTCTCACCTGAATGGTGTGTCTGAGTCAGAGTGCCCATAGGAGCCTTGGTGTTCTTGGCTGGAGTTGTCTGTAGCTTTTGTAAGGTAATGGCCATTTCATTTTCAACTGATTTAGAGACAGCCAGGTCAGTTATTTCAACCAACTTGGGATCAATGGCACCTAGCTGCCCCACTTCCTCCTGTCGCCCATACATACGATCATCTGACATCCTATACCCCAAGTAGATATAAAGGGGTATAAAATAATGCTAGGCCTGCAATGGGAGAGAGCTGTCAATGACAAGTTGTTTTGAAAATGAGCACCTTGGTGAAATCTAATATTGCAAGTGTGACTCACTAGGCAGAAGCAATCAACTAACAACAATCACGACCACTCCCGAAGCTGCTTCACTCACGGAGCTGCACTCAAAACTAAAATAGATGCTCTCTGCACCCCTGCCTCAACCCATAGTCACAGTAGGAATGCGATCCTGCAGCAGGCGGTAGAGATAAGAAACTGTGCTGAGTGCTCCTGACAGGGCCACTTGTACCTCACCAGTCCTCCCCAAGCGCTGACACAGTCTCTTGATTAATCAGAGTGAGTGACTAGGAGGAATAAAAGACAGTATCAAGAAATCCTTCTAGATTGCAAACAAATAAACAAATAACTGCACTACACTGTGGTAGTTTACAATTTGCTATCAATAATGACTGAAGAAAGGTACTTATCTGGAGCTGCCATGAGTATCAAAGAAAGCGGACTAGTGGACGATGATACTGTGCTGTATACTGTTATAAACATTACTACTAGATAAATTGGTCATGTGTCGTGTCTTTAGATGGTAGCTGTAGTTTTTTCCTATGGCTTCAATGAGAAAAGTAAATAACATTTTAGTATAATCCAGCCTCTGGTCCTGACATGGCTCGACGGTGACTTCATACTGACCTACAAATGTCGGAGTGTAACCACATGTAGGTACCAACCCTGTGTAAGGGTGTCAGTTTCTTACTCTTTCTCCTTCCATGCTCTCTGATGCAGAGCACTTAGAACAAGTTGCAGTCCAAAAGGTGCCAACATGGAACTTAAAATGTTATTGTGTTCACGAGTCCACTCCACAGAATGGAGAAATGGGAGAGCAGTGAGAAATTAGCAGTTAAATAGAGTACCAGAAAAAGTTTTAGCAAATGTATGTAACTTGTTCTTCGGGTGGATTCTTCCTCACTGGGGGATAACTCACCTTTGGACTAGATGCCACAGCAAAACCTCCCACAGATGGAGAGTTTGGAGAGGGGACTCAGATGAGGTTCTTTTCAGGATTGAGCAGGAAAAAAGTTCCTCCTGGCAGACTGGACTTTTAAGGCAGTATTGTTTCATGAATGTGTTTAGGAAAGGCGCCCGCATTACCGACTGGTAGATGCTAAAGGTCGGCTCCCCTTGCCAATGTTGTTGTATCAGCTTTGACCCTCGTGGAATTAGACCTTCTGGGATTTACTTGTTAGCCACCGCTTAGCAGATTTTAATGCAAAGTACTGTCAACCTCAACAGAGTCTTTTTTTGCTTCACCTTGCCTTTCTTGTTCCTTGTGAACCTCGCGAAGACTGATCATGCTCGCGGTGGTCTATTGTATGGTCAATGTAAATACTCAAAGCTCTCTTAGGGTCAATCTGATGCAGCATCTCTGCTTTTGAAGGGTGTGGCGGAGTGAAAACTGTTGGCAATGATTTGACCAATTAAATGGTGAATTCCACCTTTGGCAGAAAGTCACCCAGAGACCTCTGCACCAATTTGCCAAGGACAACAGTGGTGTGGGAAGGCTGCATAGAGTGGCTGTATAATTTGAGCTGTTCAGATTGGTTGTCTTTGCACAGAGTTTTGCCTTTTTCCAGCTCACAAAATGTCTTCCATTTCCACCTGCACAGCAACATGTTGGTGTAGTATCTCATAAAATATTGAGGGCGCTAGAGGGCGCGCAAACAGAATGGACGCCTTGAGGTGAGGCTCCTATTACCTGGAACAGTTATCCTGCCCTTATCCTGTCCAACTGGGAGGTAGACGGTCCCAAAAGACATTTTCCGGTAGCTTGTGGGTCCCCCCAGACTCGGTCTAAATTTGGTAAAGCTGCAACCATCTCCGCCTTCGTGAGAGGTCACGACAAGATCCCCGGGGCTGGCACTGGAGCTACTGGAGCGAGGAGGTGCAGCTGCCGGCGCTGGGATAGCCCGGGGATCGCCACGAGGAGGCAGGCCTGACCTAACGGCCTGCACCACAGATGCTGAGACGTCCGACCCTCTTGCACCTGGGGCGAGTGAGGCACCCCCCCCCCCCCCCGCCCACCACAAGACACAGCACAAGGGAGAACGGCTGGGAACAGAAGGTCACGGACCTGACCTGGTGTGCTTGCAGGGCTGAACCGACGGGCTCCCGATCTCCCATCTTGCTGGCGTCTGCAGAGGTCCGCCCGGAAAAATAGACATACCGCTATTGAAGCCCCGGAGGTGGAAGCGGCCTCCTATCGGCGGACTGCAGCGCTCTGTGGGTACTCCGGACACCGGTGCAGAGCCCTCACCTACAACGGGCTAGCTGGCGGGCGCGAAGACACGGCTGCCCGGGGCGCGAGGTGACAGCGAGGGCGGTAAGCGCAGGGCCTGCATAAAACTTACGGAGCGCCGGGGGTCTGGAGAGGATTCCTTAAGTGGCTGCATACAGCAAAGTGCGGAACTGAGACGCTTGGTGACTGGCGGCAGTGGCGATAATCGACGCAGGCTCACGCAATATACCGCCATCTGCATTAATCTGCGCTACTGTTTTCGGCGGCTCCCCGGGGCGAAGGAGTTATCGGACAGCGCTGTGGGGTTCCCCGGGCCTCCCCCCCTATAGGCGCTGAACATTGCAATTCATGACGAGGCGGAGGGGGTGACCATATGGTGTGCTGGGCCCGGCGGTAAGGAGAGGTGGACAGTCTAAGGGCATGATTTCCCCCCCCCCTCCTGATACTGTGCTACAGGGAGGAGAGATGCTGGATGCAGGTGGCCTGAGGCCCTGAACAGAGCTGCGGCACTTCCTGAGTACATAATGCGAAGAGAGTGAAGATGTTAACCAAATTGAGTATAGGCCTGCCGTCGCTGTCCTGAGACCGGAACGTGCCGGGCTGGTGCGAGAGCCTGTGCGGGCTAGGGAGGACCTACGATTATTGGTGGCCTGTTTAGTGACAACATTGCATGAGCTGCCGCCTCCGATTTCGGCCTGGTCTGGAGTGTTGATGTGTCTCCATTGCGGGACCTGGGTGCAATTGGATGACATTGGATATTAAAGTACTGACGGCTTATTGCGAAGTGGAGTACAAGCACCGCAGGCGCTAGACATATCGTGGTTGACCACTGGTGTGACTGGTGCACGTTCACTTAGCGATCCCTGCCGTGCTAGTTGGAGAGTGACACAATGGTGAAACAAGACAGCCGCCAACCAAGACTCACCTTTGATACAGCCAAAGAGCGCCAAAAACGCCAGAAGCAGAATCCGACATGACCGGAGCGGGCGCGGCGAGCTGCAGCCCCCCCCCCCTGCAGGATTGGACATGCAACAAATACTACAGGAGATCCGACAGGGGTTTGCCACGGTGGTGGACAAAGTCGACCGAATGTCCTCCAGAAAGGACGCGCTGGTGCATAAGGTAGACCAACACGAGGAACGTATAAAGGCAACCGAGCAACGCATATCGGGCTACGACGATAGTACGGCCTCTCACACGACCCAGCTGGCCCGGATGGATAATTTGCTACGGGTAATAGCGGCAAAAAATGAAGATGTGGAGGCCCGTAGCAGACGCAATAACATCCGCGTTACGGGTATCCCGGAGTCCACAGACACGGGCAGGATGGAGATCTATATAGAGAAACTACTCCAAACATCCATCGGGGCGGAGGCCTTTTCGGCACAGTTCATAGTCGAACGGGCACATAGATCCCTGGGCCCCATGCCCAAGCCTGGTACTCCACCGAGGCCCATTATAGCGCGCCTATTAAATTATCGCGCCGCAACGTGGCCCTGAGGGCAGCCCGCACCAAGCAGAATCTGACATACAATGGCGTATCCTTCTCAATCTACCCAGATTTCACCCCGCTTGTGCAGGAGGAGAGGCGCAAGTTCCTAGAAGTTAAGAAGAAACTACGTGCTGCTCAAATAGACTATGTATTATTATACCCAGCGAAGCTTCATGTAACGCACCAGGGGAAGCAGCGATTTTTCACAAATCCGCAACACGTGGAGGACTATCTAAAATCTGTGAGGGGAGCGCAGAGGGGAGGAAGCGGCCGAGAGCCTGAACATAGAGATGATCCGCCGGAAGCTGACGAAGATGCTTGAGCAGTTACACGGATGGAATGCCTAATACCCTGAAGAAACGCAGGGCTGATGAACTCTGAGGGGGACTATGGACTGAGAACACAAGACACTCCGTGGCTGGGACCCATATGCCATCCCAGTGGTAATGTATTCCAGGTACCACTATCCCTCCTATGCCGAATCCAAGGGCGGTACAGGAACCAAGGCTAGGGGAGGGAGAAGTGGCTGCGCGCTCCTTATATGACTTCCCATATGGGCATACCCCCACGATGGAACATGCTTCTTGGGTATTGTTAGACTTTAAGGGAGGGCAGGAGGAAGGAGGGTGGGTAGATTTCTCTGGCAAGTTTGGGTTGCTTCAGTGGGCGGGGGGGTGCATCGGGAAAGTTTACAATGGTTTAGCGCTCCACGGTTATGCACTGTGAGCTGGGACAGGGTTGGGGTCGACTGGGTGGGCTTGCCTGACAGAGTTGGGGAATGTCAGTGGGAGGGGAGTGGGGCGGGGAAGGTTAAAAAAAAAAAAGTATCTCATAAAATATAAACTAGATGTCATTAATGTATGCACATGCTTTCCAGTTTCACAGGCTTCTTGTCATTCAAAATGAAGTGGTTAATTTTCCATTTGGTCCTTTTAAAAAGATCTCATTCTAAGATGATATATCTGACATTTCTTTTAATTATATGCCTCCAAAAATAGCTGTTTGCAGGAGTGGGTTTGCTGTGTTATGTGGGCCCACAAGAGCAATTCAGACATGGAGTCAAACTAAGCATTTTTTTCCTTCTCTATGAAATTAAGAGGCAAAAGTCTCCAAAGACCTGGAGCATTCTCCCCAAGCACACCTGGACCATCACCTCACTTCTGGAATTCCAAATGGCCCTCAAGATCTGGCTGTTCAAATAAACCTACATGGCATGCAAGCACCTGGATACCCTATCGGGTGATTTGGCGCGTTTTGTAACTCCTGATTGAATGATTGAGAGAAGGAATACAAAAGAAAAGAAAAGGGAATTGAAGATAGAGAGATGAAGGTGTTGAGTATGTATGGGAATGTGTGGGAGACAGGATGGAAGTAAGAAATACAGTTGAGGCGAAAGCACAGAAGGAAGGTGAGAAAAAAGAAATAAACTCCTTTTACACCCAGGCAAAATCTTTCCTAATTACCAGCAACTGAATTTATTCCTACGCTGGATATGAGTAGATCTTTAATGAGTGGGCCATGGAAAGGTTGCTGAAAACCCACACATCCAAAAGTTTGTAGATATTGAGGAAAATGTTTTTTTAATTGTATTTATATAGAGTTTCCTACATCTCACAAGACGTCAAAGCGCTTTTCGGTGAGTAGCATGCTACTCTGGAACCCAAAGGTGGATTAGTGGTGGATTAGTAATGAAAATATAAACGGTTACTTGGAGTGGCGGTCATATGAGTCTGTTAGTTGGATGAATAGGAAAGAGGATGGATTGGGGAGGGAAGAATTTAGATAGGATTATTTGGGAGGAAAGAGATTTAGGATGAGTTAGGTAGGGGATATTTGGGAAGAGGAATAGGATTAGTCATATAGTGGTGATTCAATGAGGTTTAGGAAGGTTGGTTCTTTTTTTTCCTTTCCTTCTCTAGAGTGGGAGGAAAATATGTAGGTGAAAATTGTACTGGGTGAAGTCCCTTATGTACATGCATGAATACATATTTACAAACTCAGACTTTACATTTTTGTTGTAGATTAAGGTTTTTTAAATATATATATTTGTCCCCCAATACTTCCGTAGAAAAGCACTTATAGATAAAATTGCTATAATCATATTTACGCTTTTTATTTTTGTTTTTTATATATGTTTTTTATTGAAGTCCAAAAATTGCAGTACATTAAATACATTAAGACCAATACATCCATTTAAAAAAGATTACCTTAAGGCATAACATTACATTTCTAAAAGTTGATAAATGATACATAGAGCACTGAAAAGTCAGGGAGAGATACAAACAGACAAAAATAGTAGTTTAAACACATATCTAAGGCAATGACCCCTTCTAATCTTAATCAAAATATGTAGCCCAGATTTTTTCGAACTTCCTAAGACCCCCCGCAACGTAGTGCATAGGTGCATTCACTTCTAACCGCTTTCATCTTATGGGCCCACTCCAGGACAGAAGGAATCAAATTGATACGCCACCTTTGCAATAAAAGTGATCTAGCTACTGCCATTGCAATGTATAACATTTTTACCAATTGGTCAGGAAGGAGCAGATCTGGATCAAAACCAATAACAATTAACAGATCATTCACTACTAATTGAATGCAGCATTCAGGTTCAAAGTAGAAAAACTGTCCTCCCAGAACTTCTGAATCCTAGGGCATTACAACATAAATCTGAAAGAAACACGTTAGTTAGATTCCTTACCTTAGAATATCCCCAGGGATCAGGCTGGATCCGGAAAGTTTTGCGTAGCAGTATCTCTGCGTGTCGGTAGGCGTCGTCTGCTGCTCCGTGTCCGTCGTTGGCGCCGGGATGACGTCGTCGGAGCACTTTGACGCCGCCCTCATGCGCTGACGTCCGTTCTTCTTTTTTCCGCACCAGCAAGCGCAGGTCCGGAGAAAGCAGTACCTTAGTCACTTTTTGACTAAACTTTTTCGATCCTTTTTGATCACTTCTCGAGTCTTTACGACTCTCGGTGCCGGTAGGGATGCCCGGGTTCAAGCCCTGTAACAACTGCAACCGACTGATGTCGGTTACCGATCCCCACCGCCGATGCCTCTATTGCCTTGGGGCCGACCATGACGACCGGTCTTGCCCTGACTGCCGGGCCTTGACGTTGAAGGCTAGGCGGAAGCAGTCCTGTGAGCGCCTCGAGCTCCGGCAGTCGGCCCCGCGCCGCTCTAGGTCCCGGTCCAGGAGGAGGTCGAAGGACCAGTCGCGGGGCCACAGTCATCGAAGCTCGGCGAGTCGTCACCATTCGTCGGGCTCCAAGTCCTCAGGTAAGAGGCACACGAAGTCAAAGAGACGACATCGCTCTTCCGACCCCGCCGGCGTCGACCCCCAGGGTGTCACCCCTGGCGCCGTCCCCGCACGGCACCGCCCCTGATCCCTCCCTTGGTCCGCATCCGGCGTTGATTGGCGCCGGATTCGACGCCGGCTGAGGAGCAATTCTTCTTTATTCCGGCTCCATCCTTTAAACCTGGATTTCAGGAGATGGAGGACGAGGGGGATTGGGAGGGGTCTGAGGACTCTCTGACACAGGTGTCAGTCATTTCAGGACTGGACAGACGAGCTAGGGGAAGCCAGTGGTCTTGACGCTTCACCTGACATTGGGTTTGTCTCTCCTCCTACCGTGGCTACGGAGGAGGGGGCTGCTTATAGCGTGATGCTGACGAGGGCGGCCAAGGCCTTGGCGCTTACGCTCTCCGTCGCAACTGTGAGGTCTAACATCCTCACTATGGTCCTTAAACCGCAGACAGGCTCTCCGGAGCCTCTACTTCTGTTTAATTAGGCTCTTGTGGACGTCCTGTTGGGCACCTGGTGCAGGCCCGCTACAGGTCCCCCTGTAGATTGGAACGTCGCCAGGCGCCACCACCGAGCTCCGGGTGACGCTAGCTTCTTGTCCACCCACCCCACCCCAAGAGCCTGGTTATCTAGGCCTCTACTTCCCAATCCGCATTCCCGACTGCACCCCCAGATCGGGAATCCAAAATGTATTAACAGTTTCCTCCCTCAGTTGTGGGTTGCGGTCATTCAACACCGCTTGCCTTTTGGGCCGTTATACCCACTTCATAGTGCCTGGAGGAGTCCCGGGCGAGGCCAGGGCGAAGCTCACTCAAGCCCTCGCGGACGAGACGCAGCGCGGTATTCCATACGATGTGGGCTGGATACCACGGACTCGCTGGGCAGGACGATGTCAACGACGGTGGCGGTTTGCCGCCACGCCTGGCTGAGGTCCGCCAACTTCTCGGCTGATGTCCAGAACACCCTCATGGACCTGCCGTTCGATGGCAGCCACCTCTTTGGTGGCAAGGCAGATGATGCGCTTGAACGCTTAAAGGACTCCAGGGCTATGGCCAAGTCCTTGGGTCTCTCAGGCCAGCGTCAGCAGCAGTCTGCCTTTCGCTCCTTTCGTGGCCAAGAAAGGGGTGCCCCTTCACGTCCTGCCAGCCACGGGCCGCAGTAGAACATCCAACGCAGCGGCAGACGTGGTAACCACCGTGGCGGTGCCAGGGGACAAAGGCAAGGCCAGTCCACATCCATCCCGCATCATCTGCCTCAAAGCCATCCTAGTCCGAGCTTTCAGGCCCATTCGACGCCAGTGGGGGGCAGGGTCCGCCATCGCCTCCTCCACTGGCGCACCATCACATCAGACAGGTGGGTGCTGCAAATCGTCCCAAGGGGTTACTCCCTCCCCTTCGAGGCGACCCCTCCAGCCATGCCACCGCAGTACCACCGCATGTCAGGGGATCACTTGCAACTTCCGCAAGAGGAAGTGTCGGCCCTCTTGGCCAAGGGGGTCATCAAGCGCGTTCCTGGGCCTGAAGTAGGTCGTGGTTATTCCCACTACTTTCTGGTCCCCAAGAAGGGCAAAGGGGGCCTACGCCCTATCTTGGATCTGCGGAACGTCGACGGCTTCCTCCGGAAGGAGAAGTTGAAGATGCTGACTTTGGCTCAGGTCTTAGCTGCCCTAGACCCCCGGAGACTGGATTGTAGCGTTGGACTTGCAGGATGCTTATTTTCACATCCCCTTCCTGCCGGCTCACCGGCGCTACCTGCGGTTCACGGTAGTCCATGAGCACTTTCAGTTCACCGTGCTCTCCTTTGGCCTTACCAACGCCCCACGGGTGTTCACGAAAGTGGTAACGGTGGTCGCAGCTCATCTGCGCAGATTAGGGGTGTCAGTCTTCCCCTATCTCGACGACTGGTTGTTGAAGGCGGGCTCGCCCCAGACAGTCGTCCGCCTCCTCCAGACTACGGCCGACCTACTGCACTTGCTGGGGTTTTCCATCAATGTGCCGAAGTCACACCTGTGTCCCTCTCAAAAGCTCCTCTTCATTGGAGCGGTACTGGATTCGGCACAGTTTCGGGTTTATCCTCCCGAACAGCGGGTTCGGGATATGAAAGCTCTGATTCCGATCTATCAGCCTTTATCCCGGGTCGCGGTCAGGTTGACCTGTTCAAAACCTGGTAGGTTCCCTGAACACCAGGGCGGACGAACTCAGCCGTCGGTGCATGATGGCATGAATGGCACCTGAACTCAGACGTGGCGCAAGGCCTCTTTCGGCAGTGGAGAGAACCTTGGTTAGATCTATTCGCCACAGAGGAGAACGCGCAATGTCATCAGTTCTGCACATTGGAATTTCCAAGGCGGCACTCGCTCGGAGACGCTTTTTGTCGCGAGTGGAGTTGCGGTCTTTTGTACGCCTTTCCGCCTATACCACTTCTGCCCAGAGTGCTGAAGAAGATCAAGCGCGACTGGGCCCAAGTCATCCTTGTGCCTCCGGACTGGGCTCAAGGTACTGGTATCCCGAGCTACTCAGCATGTCAGTCTGTCGCAGCAGCAGGGGACGGTCCTCCACCCGAACCTGTCCAGTCTCCACTTCCATGCGTGGAGATTGAGCGACGACAGTTGAGGCCATTTGAATTGCCTCCTGAAGTCTGTGATGGGATTCTGGCAGCCAGGCGTCCCTCCACAGAATCGGTATACGCCTGCAGGTGGAATAGATTTGTGGCATGGTGCACAGCAAAGGCTATGGATCCCCTTTCTGCCTCTCTTTCTGAGGTTCTCCTCTTTCTTCTTTTTCTTGCCCAGTAGGGCTCTGCTCTGGGCACTATCAAGGGCTACCTCTCTGCCATTACGACCTTCTTAAGGCTTCCTGATCAGCCTTCTCTTTTCAAGTCCCCTGTTGTAAATAGATTCTTGAAGGGCATCACTCACATGTTTCCTCCTGTTCCTTTTGTGATGCCTCAGTGGGACTTAAACCTGGTTCTGACTTTTTTGATGTGCGCTCCTTTCGAGCCACTTCACAATTGCCCTCTTCATCTCCTAACTCTTAAGACTGCAATCCTGGTTGCCATCACCTCTGCCAGGAGAGTGAGTGAGCTCCAGGCTCTTTCTCCTTAGCCTTCTTTCCTTTCTCTCCATCCGGATAAGGTTGTTTTAAGAACGCATCCCTCTTTCCTGCCCAAGGTAGTCACAGCCTTCCACATCGGGCAGTCCATCACCTTGCGCACCTTCTTTCCGCCTCCGCATCCCTCGAAAGAGGAAGAGAGACTCCACCGTCTGGACCCAAAACGTGTGCTTTCATTCTATCTGGACCGCACTCCAGTTCCGGGTGGATGACCAGCTCTTTGTTGGTTATGTGGGCGCTAAGAAGGGACGGGTGTTGCACAAATTAACCATCTCTCGGTGGCTCGTCTTGTTCATCAAGATTTGCTACTCCTTGGCGAAAAAGGAGCCTCCTGTTGGGCTGAGGGCCCATTCCACTCTGGCCACAGCGGCTACTACTGCCCTGGGTCGGTGAGTCCCCTTGCAGGACATCTGTCAGGAAGCTACGTGGGCCTCGCTAGACACTACTGCCTGGACAGCCAAGTCCGGAGAGATGGCTTCTTTGGCCGTTCCGTTCTCCAGGACTTTCTGGTGTGATCATGGTTCACAGACCCACCACCATGGTTGGTATTGCTGGGGTATCTATTCTAAGGTAAGGAATCTAACTAACGTGTTTCTTTGAGATGAACAAGTTACTTACCTTGGGTAACGGTATATCTGTAAGAAACATTAGTTAGATTCCTTACCGCCCCACCCATCCTCCCCGTTCTGCGAACCGATATCTAGGGTTAAGGTACATTCCTTCGAGAGCCCTAGTTTCATGGCACCAGTGTCGGTTTTTATCATGGCTCTGCGTTTCTAGCACGGAAATGCTGAGTAGAAGAACTTACGTCAGCGTGCGAGGGCGGCGTCTAAGTGCTCCGACGACGTCATCCCGGCGCCAACGACGACGGACGCGGAGCCGCAGACAACGCCTACCGACGCGCAGAGGTACTGCTACGCAAAACTTTCCGGATCCAGACGCCTGGGGATATTCTAAGGTAAGGAATCTAACTAACTAACATTTCTTACAGATGTATCGTTACCGAAGGTAAGTAACTTGTTCTATGCGACCAATTAGCTGAAGGATGATTGATAGAGCGAAAGCAGTGCGCTGAATGATTGGCATACATTTTCGAAAGGGAAAGAGGGGTTCGGTAAAGTTGCCATTTACTAAAAAACATCTTTCGCCAATTCGCACCTCTTAGTGTACTAAAATAAAGTTTATTAATAACTGACCACAAATTAGCAGAAATTTCAAAATCTTCATGATCCTTCTATTTTTTAATTGCCTTCTGTCCAAGATTTAGGCCCCTAACTAAAGCTAAACGCTTTTCCATGCCCCAGGTTTTCTGCCGGGTGCATCCTCTAAGAGTTCAATAACTAGCTGATGTTGTCCGCCAATTTGGGAAACATCTAGTTCGGCAAGGAATTTATGGAAGATGTAATATGACCCTAAAAGAATAAAATCATTGACGATCAATTACGACATTTCGGTCATAGTCAACCCGCTTCCATTCCTCGGAAAATGAGACCTTACGTAATCCTACCGAAGCCCACTTTAAAGTGACTTCTGATTATTGGGTAATCCCTGCTAATGGTAAGTAGAGTGGCTAAATTAAATACAGGGATGGAATATCTTTTGTAGAGCGCCTGTCATTTTTTAAAAAACAATGAAGACCCTTTTAACGGACCAGTTATGGGGATTTGAAGATTAACAAAGGGGAGTGGATCTGGCTTTCCTTACACATTAGATCCAAAAAACTATTAATGAAAAGATTTAACTGTAGTTGAGGTTTGAATCTAGATAAATACTGTGCAAAATAAGCATAATAGTAATCCCTGTGATTCGGAAGAGCGAAGCCTCCTTGTTCCACTTCTTCATATAAAGCACTAAGTGCAATACGTGATGACTTATTTGCCCAAAGAAAGGCGGTAAACATTGACTCTACTTGGGTTAAAAAGGGGGCCTGATAAAATACATGGGATGGTTGAAAACAGAAAATTAAACTAAGGGAGAACAGACATTTTAAACAGGGCCACCTGACCCAAGATGGATAAAGGAAGAGATTTCCAACGTAAAAACAAGGCCTGGGTTTTTCGAAGGAGCGGTGCAAAATTTAGGTGATATAGGTCGCTAACACTTTTGGAAAAATATGCCCCCAGATATCTCTTAGGTTTTGTGTTGACACAAGAAAGGATATCAGGGTGCAGATCCCAGCTTGCTCCACCACATTGTAGAATTTCAGTTTTCCTTTTATTAACGCGATAACCCACCTAAAACCTCAATCCTCGAAGACCTGGAAAATTTTAACCTGAACCTATATCTCAGGTTTAATAATAAGCATGATATCGTCAGCGTATAATTTCAATATCGCCATAGATGGGATTGGGGGACAGATATCAGCGTAGTTCCTTATTGCTATCGCCAACGGTTTGATAAAGAAAGCAAATAAAACCTGCGATAAAGGGCACCCTTGCCTTGTGCCCCGTTTTACTTTTACCTGCCCGGCCACCAAAGTATTGATAATTACATCAGCTTCAGCGTTATTATGTAAGTTATGAATCAGGGCCGTGGTCTTGGGGGAAATGCCAAAGTGACATAAAATCCTAAACAATGTCTCTCACACAACAAGGTCAAAAGCCTTCTCGGCGTCTAGTAGGACTAATGCGGGTATCCTCTGTGTATCGAAATAGTCCAGCGCCTCAGTTAAATAATGTGTATTGGTGGCTAACTGCCGACCAGCAATAAAACCATTCTGGTCCGAATGGATCAATTGCACCACGTGTTGATTAAACCGAAGTGATAACAATTTGGTGACAATTTTATAATCTGAGCTTAACAACGTTATCGGGCGATATGAGTTTGGATCCTCGCTGTGCTTACCCATTTTCAAAAAGCTAACTATCTTACCTTGTCTAAAGGTCCTCGATATTTCTCCCCCATGCATTGATCTGATTTGCGGCAGCCTGCTCCCTAGCATGCCAAGCTAAAAACCTACCGGTAAAATTACTTTCCTCATATGTTTTTTGCGGAATTGTTGAAAGGAGGCTTCACTCTTAGTGTAATAATTGGCACTGAGTTCACGCTAAACCTGATCGAGCTGGCACTGGCTAAACACAGAGGGGTTGTTAAGAAATGCAGAATAGGACACTTGGACCTTCTGCACCAAGATTCTCTTACCTTTCCTAACTTTTTTTTACAATTTCTGCATCTCTTCCAATAGTTAACCCCCGGATGAAGGCCTTAAGTGTATCCCATACCACACTCAGCGGTGCAGACTCGCTATTTTGTAATAAAAATGCCTTGATCTCTGTCCCAATAAAACCCACCCAGTCCTCTGGGAAGCCAGAAAAAAATCTATGCGTGACGAGGTACGAAATCTACCTGACCAGTAAGTATACGCTATTTTGGTTGGACAGGCCGCACGGCAGGGATCTTGTTGGTCCAAAGTTACTCCATAATGTTGTAAGGTTCTTAAGGATTTAGATTTCAACTGCCTTTTGGCCTGCACAGAGGCGTCTATTTTAGGATTTATTACAACATTAAAATATCCCCCCAGAATCAGCTCACAAGGTACCTGAATTAGGGACTGAAACAAATCGTCATAGACCTTGGAGTTATCCTCAACTGGGGCGTATATGCTAACAAAAGTTATCGGTCTTTATCTTTGTCTGAGAATGCAGGTAACCCAAAACCAACGACCATGCTGATCTTTATCAAAATCAACAATCTCCGCCTGAAGTTTTTTACTTACAAATATTGCTGTCCCTCTATGGGAAGCGGAAGACAAAGAGAATCCCCTATAAGCTGACCAAGCCCTAAACATAGAAAAATCTGGCAGCTTTACAGCTGGTATATGGGTCTCTTGTAAAAATATCACAGCCGGGTTTTCTGTTTTAATCCATGATTCAGTTGCCCGCATTTTCTTTTTATTTTTGAGACCATTAACATTAAAAGAAACCACTTACAGCAATTCTTTGCTAGCCATAGTTAAGACCTAACCAAAGTTTAAACCCCCCAAACATCTTACCCAGAGTCAAACTAACAAATGGATGTATCAAACCTGAATGAATTAGCGAAAAAAGGACATCATTTTCCCCCCTTATGCTCCCAACCCACCCCTTGTGACTTCCGCCTCCAAAATGTGGAAGACCTCCCACCAACCACATTTCACCCCCCTCCCCCATCTAACCTGGGTGTCATGTAATTACACCCAAGTGATCTTACCCCTTCCCTACCAGCAATGCTGAGAATTGCCATCTATTAATTAAACGTGTAAGCAAGCGTGCGTTGTAAGGAAAAAAGCCCCTACTATGATCGAATAGCACGTTGACTTAACCTTGAATGGACCTTCCAATGAGAGAAGCAAAGGTCAAGCAAGGCTTAACCCACCTGACCCCCCAGTTAGACCATGGCAGTTATAATGAAACAAACATACATTTCCTTCTAAGCCCTAGAGCCCTGCGAGATCTTTTAATAATTCCTGGCCTTCATCTAGGTCTGAGAACATGAAAAGTTTGCCCTTAACCAGGACTCTCAATTTGGACTGTTGCGCGATAGATGCTTGCGCACCATTAGCTTTGAATAGATGGAGGATCTTCACTAATTCCTTTCTCCTACGTGCCGCCACAGCAGTCATATTGGAAAAAATGCGACATTTTACAGTTTCATTCACTACAAATTGTCTCTGTTGGATTGCTTTAGACCGTATTCTCTCTTTTACACGATAATCTGCAAAGTTTAGGAGTATTGTCCGTGTCATCGTTGAATTAGGAAACGAGCGGGCAGGAACACGTGCCCTGGTGATGGTGAGATCGCCTTCAACCTCTGGGATGACCCTTTGTTTGATAAATGAGTTTACCCACTGCAGGGTTTGGGAGCCCTCAATTCCTTCTGAAATTCCAAATATCTGGAGATTGGACCTCCGAGAATGATTTTCTAGCTCCTCCAATTTGTTCTCAAGAGCATGCTTGCTTTTAACCACCGCTTTGGCTTCTCCCATTACGATACTTATCTGGTCCTCTAGGGCTGAAATCCTGGCTTCTGCCTCCTGAAGTTTAACTGGAAAACTTGACATTGTGCCTTCGTTTTTCTGTAATCGTTGATGAAGAGAGACAAGTTCTGCTTTCTGGGTTCTTTTCAACTCGCGGACTTCCTCCAGAATCAAATTCAGCATGTCTTTGACACTCATCTGAAATTCGCCTACTGGCTCCAAATTTGGGCTAGAAGTAACATGCCCCAAGGATGTTTCTATGATTGTAATGAGATCAGTTTTCAAATTAACTTGCAATTTTTACCGGACACGTGAGTCTGCTGCTAGAGCTGATGGCATTTTGACACCAGGGAGTTCCTTAGAGAGTTTCATGCTTGAACCTTGAGAGAGGGATTTCGGCGTTGCTTTTTAAAAAAAATAATGCACATTTTTTGCTTCTTTTTTCACTTTCGCTTTTTTGAGACCTTCGGTCCCTGAATTGTCCTGTGAAGATGTTACTGGCATAGCTGTAGCTACATTCTTATCTACTACGCTGACCGTGCCCGCCTGATCCGAGGAAGCGATAAAGGATAAATCCTCTTCTTCTGAGCTCTCAAGTGTAGAATTAAGATCAAGCAGATTGGGGGCATTCTCCGTACAAGCCAATCGGGCTGCCTCTTTTGCCTCGGCTCGGCGGTTTTTTGCCTTGAGGCGGGCATTGAGCAGTTTTCCCATTCCTGCCGCTGTTCCTTCGCAGCACCTCCTTACAGCTCCTTACAACTCACTGCAGCTCCTTACAGCTCCCAGAGATAATTTTTTTAAAGGCGCTTTGTGATAGGAAAGGAAACCCATAAGCAAACACTCATCGTATGTTGATGTATTGATCTACATATCTATCGATATAATGATAAAGTTATTTCTATAATCATACTTACACATTGTAACAGATGTGTTATTATAAGAAAGTAAAGCCATAAGCAGACACTCCTCATCTTATGGTATTGACTTATTTATCTACTTGTATATGGCAAAATGATAGTTACACATACATGTATGTATATAATTTCTATTGTTTTATCTAAAACTATATTTATTTTTATTCCGCTTCCAAAGTATTTAGAGATTCATACCCATATTTTGTTGTGTATTCACCAGTGGTGTCTTGTGTATACTGCTGCTGTACATTTGTATTTTAACCCCTTCACTGCGGCGGCTATTCCACCGCAGTGCTAAGGGGGCGGGGCGGAAGAGCGGCGGGCGCATGCTGGTGACGGAACCGCTCCGTCACCAGCGTCGCTTGCGCTGTGCTTATGACGGAGCGGTTCCGTCATGGCCCCGCTCGCTCAATAGAACGGTCAGCGCAGGCGCGGAATTTGCGCCGCGCATGAGCGGCTGGCGGGCCATGGCGGAACCGCTCCGTCATCAGCACAGCGCCACCGCAGCTGATGACGGAGCGGCTCCATCATCATCATCATACAAGGGGTTAAATATGATGGTCCTGTAGAAAAGAGGCAGCTCTTTAGTAATCTTCTTAAGATAAGATGGTTATATTTGACTCTTCTGTTTAACGGTAATAAATTCCATAGTTTGGCTGCTTGAACAAAGATGTTCCATCCATTTTATTTTTTAGGTTTTGCCTAGCGGAAGCTGCGCTCTGCGCAGCTTTTCCGCGCAGGCGAAATCCTGTTGATAACTGTAGGGTGCTTTGGTTCGGCCCTCGTCGTTGATTGGCTGGCTCCGTAAACGGAGCCTTGCCATTGGACGAGGGGCCTGTCCGTCAATGCCGGACCAGACACGGGGGCGTTCCCGACATTCTTTGGCTTTTGCCGACGTCACGCAACGCCGGGAACGCCCCCGTGTCTGGTCCGGCATTGCCGGCACGCAGTATGTAGCTCACCTTTTTTGAGCCCTTGTGCGGCTGCTGACAGGCAGCTCGTGTACTTTCTCCTCCCCTCTGGGATTCTGGAAACGTAAATTGGCAGTGAGAGAAGCCCCGGCCTGAGAGTGAGCTCTCTGACTTGGTGCCTGCGGAGTGGAGGAGCCCGGAAACAGCTCGCGCCGGCCGGGTCTTGCAAAGCCTCGTCTCCACCGTGCTCAGCTTCATGCCTGGGATGTCGTCGTAGGGAAGCTTTCTGCCACGTGCCATTCTCTCTCGCGATCCCTGCGTGACGGAGCCGCCTCTTGCAGCCATGGTGGGCTGCTGCGCCGCCCCAGCGCCGGAAAGTACTGCAGGTATTTATGGGTTTATTAAACGATCTTTTCTGGACAGTCTTGTGTTTAACGTTTGTGGTGCATTGCATTTATAGCATTCAAGCCCCATAGTTCTGGTTGGAGTACTGAACGGCATTCTCTATGGACGTGAACGATCTTTTCTGGACAGTCTTGTGTTTAACGTTTGTGGTGCATTGCATTTATAGCATTCAAGCCCCATAGTTCTGGTTGGAGTACTGAACGGCATTCTCTATGGACGTGAATGTTTCCTTTAACCTGAGTCTCCGCATTTCTACCGCAACTTCCCGCCACCATCTCAGCAGAGATTCGAAAGCGCACTGAAGCGTCCCCTCTCCGTTTCTCTTTCGGTGCATTGGAATCTCACCGCCCCGTTCTTCTGCCTATCGTCTTTACCTCTCGCCGCTTTCTGCCTTGTCAGGGCTTAAGGTGCTTCTAAATCGCCTCCGAGGCGCTGTATTAAACTATAACCCCCAGAGAGCCGCTTATTTCCAAGTTACGGTAAAACACACATTTCACTATCGGCGTGACACCGCGTTTATCTTTACTGTCCATCTGCACAGAATGAGGAAGTTAGAAGTTAGTCCCAAAATACTGCATGTGCGTGGTGGCGCCTGAGGGCGAGGAGAGGGAGGGACCCTGGGGGAGAAAGACAACAAGAATCAGAAGAGTGCATTGGCACGCAGTATGTAGCTCACCTTTTTTGAGCTGACTGCAGGGTTTGGGCCGTATTCTCTACTTGACTCTCTTTTTGCATTACGATTCAATTCGGAGTTAACGCGCCCGAGTGCCTGCGCCCCCTTATTGGAATTGGAGATCGGGGCTGCTTAGAAGGAGATCGGCGTGCTCCTCTCTCACTCGGGCTGAGGAGGGACTCGCAGCGTCCGTCCCTGGAGTGGAGCCTAGTGCCTGCACAGCTTGGATCGGAGCAGGGACCTGGCCATCAGCCGTGGACGTCTTTGAGGAGGTCGGAGAGTTCTGCCCATCGGGACCTCGCGGAGGGGCTGCGAGGGTCGGCCCCCCTCGGAGCGGGGCTCACTCACTCTGCCGTGTCCCGTGGGAGGACCCGTACGTGCAGGAGGCTCGGGCGCACAGGAGCCCCGGGGATCTCACCCGCCGGCACCGATGTGGCTCTGTCCCGGGGGGCAGCGGCGGCTGCTGGGAGTCCCGTGGCCCGGCCTGCACCTCTGGGTGTTGGCGGTGCTGCTGTGCGGGGCACGCGGTCGCGCCTGCCCGGCCTCATGCCGCTGCTTCGGGGACCTGGTGGACTGCAGTCGGAGGAAGTTAGCCCAAGTACCCGACGGACTGCCTGGATGGACCGTGCAGCTGTGAGTATCTTGGGGGCTGCCGGGACTGCTGTCATTGCGAAGCTGCACTGTCTTTCAGTATTTCGAGAATGACCCGGGACTGCTGTAACCGGCGGTGGGGGGTAGCTGGGAGTACAGCAGGAACAGTAAGCACCTGATGGGCTAGCGGGCAGCTGTGAGTATGGCGGGGCCCATTGGCGTGAGGTGTTGTGTCTTATGGGGCGAGGGCTGCCGTCCTCAAGGTCCGGGGATGTTAGTTTTGAGTAGCGAAGGTGTGTGGACTGGACAGGTACGTCTTATCGATGGCAGTTGCATGAAAGAGGCAG
This sequence comes from Lissotriton vulgaris, assembly GCF_964263255.1. NCBI lineage: Eukaryota > Metazoa > Chordata > Amphibia > Caudata > Salamandridae > Lissotriton > Lissotriton vulgaris. The sequence continues at coordinate 354,787,914 of NC_141693.1, read as the reverse complement.
GCTTACGGCCTTGTGAGTATCCGAGGTGAGACTGGGGCTGTGGAAGTATGTGAGAACCAGATGCGAGTGTCTTCTCCAGAGGGTACGTCTGGGAGTAGCCGAGGGAGCTGCGAGGCGGCATGGTTTGGGAAAGTCCAGGGGTTCGGACGCGCCCTAGGAAAGGCCTTGTTGGAGTCTTGAGTATGCCTGTGGGTTTATGAGTGGTACATGGGCGGAAAAGTGAAGGGGTACCACCCACCTGTATCTTATGTATTAGTGGCATAACCCGAGTGTCAGACGTGTGTTGCATACTTCAACTGCCCTCTCGGGCCAGTTGACACACATCTCCGTGTGTTAGCGCCATAACCCCCTTGTCACCTCGCAGTGTGGTGGTGCTCGCAGTGTGTTGGTGCTCGCAGTGTGTTGGGGGCTCTCTGTAGGTGTTTGTGGGTGTCATTTGCAAAAGATAAAGCTAGTGCCATTGCAAATAACAAGGCCATTTATTTATGTTAAAAAAAAAGATCAAGAGCTTTGCCAACAGCTCAAACTTTAACAAAGGCAAAACCATTGCATTGTAAATGCTTGTTCTTGAATGCTGGTATTTTGCGATGGGGCTCCAGTCTGGAGCAGAGGTATATTTTGTGATTTTATTTCTGTTTTAAAGTGTTACTGTTCCATGTACTGCTTTGCAATTTGTTGTTTTTATCTTTTTAGCTTTGCATTCTTCCATGGTGCTTGTTTTCTTTTGGCATATTTGTTGTTTTTTGCGAAATTAGGATATCAAAAGCTTCCAGGAACCACTTGTAGAATTTGTTTATTTAATTTATTGTGTCCAGATCTGTGTTGGAGGTTTAGTTGTGTTTCTAGGTCCTCAAAATATAGTTTATTCCAAGATCAATATGTGCGTGCTGGTAAGGTGGCCTTAAGTGTGGAGCGTTGTCATGTATTGTGCTGGAAAGCTACCAGATGATGGTCTGAATACGTGACTGGAGTCATTCTTTGGAAAGGACTACTTCAGAATTGGCAAGAATGATATATAGGATGTGTCCAATTTCCAATCGAAAGGTATACCTCTCCGCGAGAGCAGATAGACTCCCATGTTGCATTAGACTACAATGGGGTAATATCAAATGCAACAAAATAGATCGATTCATGAGTGCAAATTCTCCTTTTTTGATATGCAAAAAGTGAATTTGTATATTGAGTGAAGTAGGTACGTAATATTCAACTGGGTGTTAATGTGACTGATTGTGGCACAATGAGTGGGTAGAGAAAAAGGGAGAGAGAATTAAAGCATAAAAATGTTGGAGAAGGAAAGTGATACATGCGGAAGGCTGTATGAAAGACAAAGAAAACGACATTTGGATGGCTCTCAGTGACACAATGTGCAACATGGCTTGTGATTGATAGACACATGGCAACATGAGGAAGATTGTGTCCACTTGTGGTGGTAGCACAGGCAAAATGGCAAGCTGGAATTTGTATGCACAATTTGTTCGCGTACTAAAATAAAAAACTGTTATTTGGTGACAGTAAGATATTTTCAAAACATTACAAGCCTTTGTGCGGTAAAACTGATTTTTTATTTAAATGAAGCACTGGAATGGCCGAATGGCAGGCTGATGTTTTAACACAAAACTATTGTTTCCATAATATATTTAAAGCTGATAATTGAGTGATAATTCATGCTAACCGTAAGGACGCTTATTACTGTTGCTTTGGAGGAGGAGCTATTCACTTCTAAACGATGAGAGGCTGACTTGCCCCATCTGAGATTTGAACCTACAAATTAGGAGCGTTACACTTACCTCTGAGGTAAATGCTCAACCAACAGAGCTATTTTACAGATGCACACTTAATAGTAATCCGTTATTCATGTATCCGTGTACCATCTCTGACTGGGAGAGAACTGATAAACTCTTCGTCAGTTATGGCTTTATTCAATTGAGCATGGCATCTTTAAAACAAACAATGTCTAGATGGATAGTTGCATGTATTGCCGGTTACCACCTATCCAACAGACCCCTTTCTAGTGGACCTGGAGCGCATTCTATACAAAGGAAGGTGAATTTTGCTGCCTGTTTACGAAATGTCCAAGTAGCAGCGATATGCAAGTCGCCATGTAGGGGTTGTAGTCATACCATCAGTAAGCCTTACTGTTTAGAGGCGGATGCCATAGCATACACTTTGGTCAGCCAAGCAGTGTTAAAAAACCTATGTGGTGGATGTTGCTTTAATCTTTGATTTTCCTTCAGCTGTACTGTCTTGAGCTTGCAACTGTATTCTCTGTTTTGTGACTATTAGTGAGCGGCCTGTGATGCAGAAAGAAATGTTACTTACTTGTAATACTATTTTTGTATGTTCACTGACATTATACAATTCTAACTGCGAATTACTATCTAGTAGCTTAGTTATTGCCTTTCAAAAGACCTGGTACTGTGAGGCAAGCTACCAGTGTAGTTTATGCTGAATGATAGAGATTGCTGGCTCTGTATAGCAACAGTGTACCTTTTAAACCTTATGCACTCTTGGCTTGACAGGCACCATTTGCTTCATTTTTCTCTCTGAAATGTTGTTTTTTTAGAGATTCCTGTTAATGGAGTAGCACATTTTTCGGCTATGTGCTGCAGTGTCGTCTTTATATTAACAAAAATTGTAATTTTCAGAAAGAAGTTGAACTAATTTTCCTAATTTTTTTTTCTTCTTTTTACTTTGGAGTGATACCGAGGAGTTTGTATGCCGACCTCCAGTTTAAGTTGTAGTCCTACTGAAAGCATTCCGAGGTTCCCACAAGCTGGTGGGAATATTCTATGTTTATAACTTCAGTGCAGATGTCTGCAATCCAGAACTAGAATTACAAGGCCTTAACCCCCCCCCCACCCCCCCTCTCCCCCTTATGGCAAGTGTACTGTAATACAAATCAGCAATTTCGGACATGTAGCCATACCGGAGTGTGCACTGAGGCCAACACAAGGTGGTTAGTAGCATTTTATAAAAGCCCCTATTAATAGTACTAACGTTATTTTCTTTTGAGGTTCATGTCCTACAGGTTTAGCCTATGTTATACTCTGTGACAATTGCAAAGCAGCAGTTTGAGGCATCAGTTGTATTGTTTAGATTCTGCTTCTAGTGCGATCATCCAGATCAATAAAAATGGTTTCCCCTTTTGCATCACATCCTCTTAGTTAGTTCAAAGATTTGTAGTTCCGAAGATCCCATGTGAGAGGTAAACAGTTTTATGTTCGTTTTGGTTACCGTAGATATACACCAATAGGACAATCTTAACTTTTGTTATACCTCATAATGAGGTTGCATCTTTGTGGTATCGGTATTTCATTGAATTGAGGACGCTTGCTGGGTGATTTGATGATATTGAAAGGATTGACCTTTAATGGCAAGGCACTGACACCACAAAGCTGGTTAAAGAAAATATAAAAACTGGGAAAGTATTCAAACCTGACAGCATTGTGACACTATGTGAAACATTGAATGCATTATGCAGTTGAGTAAATGTGTTTTCAAAGGTCTTTTAGAGCTTGTCTGCTGCAATTTTGTAAGGACTGTGGACTGCAAATTTACCTGAATAGATGATGAGTTTAGGGCATTTGCCATGTTTATCCAGCCAATCTCGTATCTCTTCATAAATACATTCACTTTATTTTCATTTACCAGGAGCTGTTCCGCAAGGTACGAAGTATCCTTAACAAGCTGACACCTCAGATGTTTAACCAGTTGATGAAGCAAGTAACCGATCTAACTGTTGACACAGAAGAGCGTCTGAAGGGTGTCATCGATCTGGTTTTTGAAAAAGCCATAGACGAGCCAGGCTTCTCTGTAGCATATGCCAACATGTGCAGGTGCCTTGCAACGGTAAGAGTCCAAGAATAAGTCAGTAGGACAGAGACCAATTGAGATGAGACAGATTGTGTTTTCCTACAGCTGTTAAGAACATGATATTGCGTAGTCTACAACCATCACAAAATCTTGCACCTGTGGAGTGCTTTGGGTAGAGGTCTTACTAGTCTTCCAGACGATTAAATTAGGTTTTGTAGTTTATCTGCAATTTTTTCAAAACCTTATTTGCTATTTTTCCTTATGATGGTTAAGGATTACATAACAGGTTAAACCAAGTTTCTGGTCTGAGAAGTCTTTTAGTTTTTATATTGAAAATTAAGAAGTGAGCAGCATGGCTAGTGATGTCAGGCTTAGAGGACGTTTGCTGCCCTTTGTCACTGCCACCTCATCCAACAAACATTGTTGCTGACACCTCACTACCATCACCCTGCTCTTTACCACATCCAGTGGGTACAAAACTCTTACACTCATGACATAACGTCTTTAGGGAAACAACTGCTATCCTTTTCAAAGATTCCCTTTCTGGCTCATCATAAACTAGAACAATGTGTTGACTGTTCTCGGATCTTGAGAGGAGGAAGACCAAAGCAGCTCCCCAGTGGACGACATTGGGAATCAGAAAACATACTGGCATTCTTGTTCTAAGGGGTACACTTGAGATCTCACTCTGGTGGTAGCTGTATGGGACAGCAATACACTCGAAGTATGAACATGTGTGAACATAAAGCTGGTTTGTGCATTAGTAAAGTTGGTGCTGTCCCACGCTGGACACTGCACAGACTTGCTCAGGGATACATGCAGGACCATTAGTTGAAAAGTGTGTTACTGGGGAAAATTTTACTTTGCTGTTGTGTGACTGGGTTTAGCAAATCCTCGACTGTGCTTCACCTGCACACTAGCCATCATACCTGTTAAATTAGATATCTGCACTGAGCTGCACATTGTAAATGTAAATCGGCATTCAGCCATATGGCTTTAAGGATGCACTGCATGCATCCTGTTACTTTCTACCTGACCTCCGTTTCGCAAAATGTGTGGACAAAAGGATTCATAAGCATTTTTTATTGACAAGGGCGGTACGTTCACGAGTGGGTTGGTGAAAAGAAACTGGCCCACTAGGTAAGTTAATATAATGTAGCATGCAGTAACGTAGTCCGCTTGAACATCGCTAGAGGGGGATATAGTACAATCCTAAAAATGCTGCAGAGGAAGCCTTTTGATCAGCAAATTAGAAACTTTGAAAAAACACATAAGATTGCAATGTCAGAGAGAAGCTCAGCGAGCGAATGAGGCTGCACGTGAGGAGACAAAAAAAGGTCTCATCTGTAGGTATCGGGCTGTAAAAGTGAGAACTGTTGCCAACATAGCCACTGTCTGTGTTAACAATGCCAGGCTCAAGGAAATCCTTTAGTGAAAGCACCCCAGGTCCGATCAGTAACCCGGGTGAAATCTTGAAGAATAACAATGAAGATGGAGCGAAACAATTACGACAGAACTATGTTTGTCTTGAAGTTCAAGACCATGTAAAGCAAATGAAAGCAAAGCAAAGGTGAGGAAACGTGATCGAAGTGGCTAACTCGCATGTGACTACTTGTCAAATTGTCTGGAGTCTTCAATGTGGTAGCTGAAGACGGGATGTTAATCTGTACTCTTTAAGTGGAACACACGCCTGGATAAATAGGGTCTATGAGAATCCACTTATAAGGGTAGAATGGGAGAGAGGGGGAAAAACAGACCTCTGATCAAAAGCAAAGCAGAACTCCTGCTTCCCACTATTCAGATTAGATATTACAGGACTTTTAATTGATCCAGAGTATACAAAGAGAGCCCAATAACCCCAAATTAGACATTTTAAGAGTGTCATGAATGTTAAACACAAGGTAGAAATGCAATAAGGTCTTAGCTTATCACCAATGCATAGAGAAGGCAATATTTAGCCTCCTTGTTAGGGGTATATCATTAGGGAGCGGACCTGTGCAATAACATCCAAAATACTGACCATACAAGTTTAATCGAATTTGTAGCAGGAAGTACCTGTAAGCATTCAAGGTCAGCAAAAAATGTCCTGCCTAGGACAGACTGTCCAAAGGAACCGAAGAAGGAAAAGCAATACAAGGCACACAAATGCAATTTGGGTGTGAAATGAGAGGAAGCAGAATAGCCTAACAACCACTGTTGTCAAGCATTGTCATACTATGTTTTCTGAGCTTTATTCCCCTTGTTGCCTCTTACCGCCACAGCACTATTTTTGAAGTGTCTGAATTCCTTTATGGATCAGCCTCAAAGGGCCCTCCATCTCCCTGTTTGCCAGAGTGTCCATAAATGTTTATATTTCTCTAGGTGTTTTAACAAATCCCTCTCTCTAATTCTTCAGAACGTTCTTAACTACCATGCTTAGACCTGATTTCGTGTTAACTTCTGACACACCAACCCGTTTTGAAACTGAATACCATTATTACATATCGAGTGCTGGAACTTGGAAAATAGACTTTGGAGGGCCATTGCAGTTTGGAAACGTAAAGGAGGAGGCCAGTGCTTCGCTTTTTACATTATACATCCATGAACATTTTTTCAATTACTGAAGAAACAGATGTTGGACTAGAGACTTAGTCCCTAATTGACTCCACAGGTTCGGATATGTACATCCTGGTGATGTCAAATACCCCTAAAACGTTAAAACCATGCTCATTTGTAACTAATGAAGGAGCACATCTTTGAGGTTGCTAAGATGCCTAACAAGATCACATTTTGATGCTGTCAATTCTGTTGTGCAAGGTCTTGTTGCAGCTGAGATTGAGATGACACTCAATGTGAAAAATCTCAGGCAGCGCACACAATGACAAAATCAAGTATAAGCAGACCTTTCCACTGGATCTGGACTCTGACTCAAACAGTACACCTACAGTATGTCATTTGTCAGGAAAAAAAGAGAGCTTATTGAAGATCATGGAGATTACAAGACGCCTCATTCTTCCTTGTCTGCTTTTGTCCACAGAAATCTACAGGATGCAAGAAAAGGGCAGATGTTTTGCATTGGGAGAGCTAGAGAACAGTGGATCAGGCAAATTGAAGAATAAACCCTGCTGCCTCCTTACATTTACATTTTGTGCTATCTGCACTTTTTAATCCTGACAAAGATAATTGGAAGGAGTAAGCGAAAGTTCTGCGATATAGGGCGCCTCCGTACAGTTTCTACCTTATCAGCTAATTATGTCTGCCACCTTGGACATTTTCAAGACTGCACTTAAGCTCCATGCTTGGAAGGACATTTGTGACCTCGATGGGATTGTCCCATGTGTGCTGCCGCCGGTATTCACTCAAGTAGCTGCTCCACCTGTAGGCTTGCAAGCCGTGTGTCATTCAAGGTTTTTCACAGTTCTATCTGGCGAAGAAATTTCTCCATGAAGAACTATAATGTGGAGAGACACCGGGGTGTACAATTCAGTTGGAGGTAATTCAGATTTTAAGCTTTCATTAGTGGTGGTTAAAGAAACCGCCTCACCTTCACATCACCTTCACATTGAGGGAGCATCCATGAATGAAAGGAGGCACGCCTACACAGTCTTGTCAGGTGGTGGGTGCACTCCAGGAAATCAACTCTGAGGCATACGTACAATAACTAAGAGGTGTGTCAAGCTCCTGCTTTAGGATCGTCATCTGCTGACCTGAGATGATATTTAATACCTTCATTAAAAAAAGAAACCAAGACCGCCTTGGTTGTTCTCCAAAAGGATTACTTCTTCTGGAGGACAAATTTGAAAGGATTACAACAGGATTTATTCTTAGTTTTCAACATTGGCAATAACCACATTTTGATATTAGGAAAGGTGAGTACTCCTGCCTTTATACCAAATCTCAGCTTTCAGATGCCAGAGCACATGCAAGGATTATTGCAGAGAACTCTGAACTTTTGGATTAGACACTGTGAGTGTGTGGATGTGTATTTGATCATTGGTGTATTTCAATGCACATGCAGAGTTCAACGTTTTCTTTTAGCTTCTTGCAATATAATGGGTTAAAGTGCAAAACATGAGCCCTCCACCGCTCTCTCTTTTTTACCCTGGAGAATTTCCATTAGAATGGAGAAAATGAAAGAAAGTCTTTATGCACTCTGCTAGAGTATGTGGTACTAATTTAAGCACAGAAAGGAACACCTCAGTATTGATTTATTGTTTAGGATTGGAAGGATAAGACATTCATGAAGAATTACAAGAACACACCACAACGTTCTGGTATAGTGGATCTCCATGAATTTGATGCATGCATAAAAAAACATTTGTATTTTACCAAAGATTGGCCCCATACTTGAAAGACTCCATTTTAGAAATAGAGCCCAGAGTCTGTGATTTGGTTGAAGATGTAACAGAGCTAATGAAATTAGCCGAAAATTGAAATTCGACTATCCATAAGAGAGTATAAGAGACCGGTTTACGCTAGGTGCAATATTGGCAAAGTCGGGGATAAACTGGTTGAAGTATGACCCTAATTTAACTGAGGTGCTGCAGATTGCCAAAACAACTGTACACAATCGTGCATGTGTAGAAAAGATTTAAAAAGCAAATTGTGCCATGGAGAAAGTGCAGGTAGTGTCAACCAAAAATAAGGGTGAGATCACACATACAGAGAGAAGCAATATGCAGGTTATAAGTGGGGGAACACTTTGCTAATGATGAGCAGTGTCCAGAGAGAAAATCTATTTTTAAACCATGTGGGAGAAAAGGGCATTTTCACGAAGTCTGCAAAATCACCCAAGAGGGTGAGTAATGCAAATCATATGGTAGTACAGGTTGGGTTGAAAATAATTGAAAAGAAAGGATCTAGAAATGTGTGCCTATCTATCTATCTATCTAACTATCTAACTATCTATCTATATATATATATATATATATATATATATATATATATATATATATATATATATATATATATATATATATATATATATATATATATAGTGGTCATATTTATACAAGGATCCGTGCCAGTGCTTTCAGCTGAAATGAACCATACAAAAATTAAATCAAATGTGGGACAGTGCACTTTCAGCACAATAACCAGTGTATGTAAGTACTATAATGCTTATTCAACAGTACTACACAATTACAGGGCGTAAAAAATAATCTCAGAGTTTACACAAAGGGGTTTCTAGCCAATCTGGAGAGATCTGGTTTTCAGCACACCAGTTCTAACGTGTAGCAAAACTGTAGCACTTTCTGACTCTGTAGGAGAGTAGGGTCTGCAATCCTATGGTCACCCCAGATTTTTGCTTCACTGGTTTACACTTTCCCTGGCTGTGGGCCTGCTAATCAGACCCACAGCCTAGCTGTTCTCTCTCTAAATTGACATCCATGTACCTTAGGTGCATTTGCCAATTGGTATTGGGTCTCTCTTGTAAGTCCTTGTACAGTGTACCATAGGTACCCAGGGCATAAGTGAACCCAAGGCCTACCAGGGGCTGCAGCATGTATTATGCCACCCCTGGCTGGCCCTCCAAATCTGACACAACTGGCTTATCAATCAGCTGGGCAAGGTGGTGTAATCACCCTTTGCTTTAGATATAGTATGCCTATATCTAACCCTAAAATGGACACATATACTCCTATAAGTCACTCCTATGGCAGGCCTTAACAATCCTGGAGGCAGAGTGCTTGGAATTATGTGAGATAGTGCTCTGGCATGAGCTGAGCCTGTCTGCAGCTTTCAGAACCAAGTCCTTTAGCTGTTTCCATGATAACGCTATACCATATACTCTTAAGTGCATTATAATCCTCACGGTTATTGCTAACTTTGGCATAGCATTATCAAAACTTGTCGAGTAAGGTGTCATACGAATTGGAATACTACCCCCTCACCAGTTCTGGCGACGGGGGTAACATTCCACCCTTTTAGAGGGACACGACATGTACCTAACTGTGAACCCCGGTTAAAGTTAACCTGAGCCTCAGCATCACAAAATGGATGCTACCTCCACAGACACAAGTCTGACCTCCTGCTGCTGGGAATCCTTCCAGCGAGGGAGGCCTGGACCAAGGGTTTCCTGCCTTGGGAGGTGCTAGCACCACCCCAGACAGGATTTTGTGTATTGGGTAGGACAGGGCTGAAAGGAATGAGACATGCCTGGGGCACACAAGGTGTCCCTGTGCATACACCGGTCTAAACCAGTTCCTGGGGCTCTCCAGCCCCAGCTCTGGCGCAAGACTGGACAAAGGATAGGGGGTCTAACCACCCCCCTTTCTGGTCCCACCCATAGGAGGGACCTAGTCGTAGTACAGCCCCCTTTAGCATTATAAAGGTAGGAGCTGGTCCCATTCCGAGTTAGATTAATCCTGAACTGAAACTCTACAAGAAGAAACTCTGGACTTCGACTTTCTGCCAAGAATACTGAAGAAATCTCCCTTGTGGGCAAGGAGTGTCCACCCTGCACAAGCAGGCACCATCAGCGTCCAGCGGCTTCCCTTTGTCGTCTTCCCTCGAGGATCCAGACTTCAGAGCCCGATGAGACCCGGATTCCCAGACCTCTCCGACCTCTACCTACATCTGCAGCACAGCTGAGATCCGTGGGTGTGACGAGACACGTGGGACCGGCCATCTTGGAAGAAGCAGCACTTCGCTCCAGCACGACTTCTGAGGTAACCTCGACCAAGTGCTTTGGGGACTGAGAAACCCCGAGCAGCTCCTGCACCGAAGACCATCCCTCCAGCATTCACGAGATCTGCGTGGGGCCCTTCTGCCTGTTTGCTGCTCGACGTGTTGTCTGGTCACTTGCCGGCTAGCTAGTGACATCCTAGACGACGAACCTTGAAATCCAATCTGCTGGTCTGGTTGCTCCAGACTGGCCCTTGCTTCCCTGCGAAGCAGAAGTACCCCGGACCCTCCTGGTCCACTCCAGACGCCGTTTCCACTCACCGCGTGGGTTGCCTTTGCCAAGGCCTGTTGACTCCGGATCCGACACCGCCGACAGCGAGAGCCTGCGTGGGACAGCTCGTGCCTCCATCCTGGTCGTCGAAGACACCTCCTGGTCCACTTGGCTGCAGAGACAAGCGTCCACTCTTCACCTGATCGCGACAACGACATCTGGTTCCACTCCTGGTTCCACTCCAGTCACTGGCTAGTGAATTTGAACATTGTCCCCTCTGCTTTCAGGTTCTTCTCTTCACTGATCCACCCTTGGATCACACCGGACATCTTCCTCCTGGTCGCCTGCAGCATCTTTTCTTTCAGGCTCCATAGACTTCAACGCCGGAACCCGACACAACTTCGCACCTATGCACCCGCAGCCTGTGGGTGAGGTAACAAGAGCATTTTGGTGCTCAAGGGTAGATTGACTCTCCTAGTGTCCAGTTCCACAGTCGTTTTAGTCCTAACTAGTCAGGATTGTCCGTACTCACCTTTTTCTTGAACTGTACTGTCCATAGACGTTGTTACGCATCTCGCGTGTGAGTTCATACTCTGAACACGCGTTCCGTGGGCCTCCTATTACTTACCTAAAGTCAGGATAGTGTAGTCCCAGCGATCCTACAGCCTCTGGACAGCTCCATTCCTTCTATCGACTTTCACATTCCACTTACTTAGTATATGGTTTGTTGTGCCCCTAGGGCAACATTGTAATTGTGCAACTTAAACGTATTTTTCTTAAGAGTCTTGTCATGTGCTTAGCCCTCTGATCTCATAAAGAGTTCAGAGGTGTTTGTTAGTTAATAAATATCTTGTTTATTTTCATAACTACCTGTGTGGTGTCCTTTCATTTGGTATTCAAGGGGTTATATGTGTTAAACAGCTGGCTTCACATGCCAAAAGAGTTTAGCCTAAGACTGCTTTGTCCATGCTACCATTAGGATAGCTGGTCTATAAGGTTGACTTACAACCAATCACCATAAGGGTTGTTTGGACTGATACAAGGTGATCACTAGAACTAGTGAGCATCATATATCAGGCTAACTTCTCACAGACTCCAACCACTAAGTGAGGGGATATGTGCATAGCATGTGAATCTAGATGAGTCAAGCGGCAAAAACTATTGTCATTATTTTTTGCTCTCATATTTCACCTTTTTTATGGTGGTCAGTTAGTATGCAAAGTTTAGCCGGTTGGCTGGGGCAGTTGAGCAGCAGAAATCGGCGCCAATCTGACATTTTGTTAGTCGAGCCTCATGGGAAAGGGGGGTGGTATATCCTGTCAGGAGCACATACACTTTTTGTATTTGGTTTTACTGGTAAAGGAGAAACAAACAGTCATTGTTGTTCTGATATGAAGCAGGGGCGAAAACATGGAGTACACCAATTGATTTTTTTGAGGTTTAAATATTTCTGCATGTTTTTTTAAAAGCTTCTATGAACATGGGTGTTTTGTTTTATCTTTACTGCATTTTGATGTCTATGTACCTTTGTCGATTGTTTTCAGTGTTTCCAGTTTATTTAAGCAAAATGTTGATAATACATTGAATATATTTGCTTGGTCTGTATACTGACAAAGTAGTTTGCCTATTGTAGTTTAAAAAACAGAAGAAAATATAGTTTGTTTGTACCTTCATTCTTTACATTTTTAAAGTGTGTATATTTATAAAACAACTCGCCAGAAAATTGCGATTTTTGCAGGCTGGGCCCTTTTGCTTGGATTTGGGGAGAGTATGCTAATGTTAACTCCAGGTCTGAAATTAGAATTTGATTTAACAATTTATTTTTATTAGACTGGCTTTCAGGCAGGATGTGGGATCACTGGCAAAATCATGGCGTGCTCCTTAATGATGAGCAATCAAATTGAAAAAATAATTCACAACACTGCTTCACTAACTTTTATGCAGCCTTTGAAGGAATTGGTATTTTGTGATTTATGGCACACACTATCATCCTGTGTCATTCCCGGTAGCAGCCCTGCCGAGTGCCACGCATCAGGTGTAGACTAACGGTTTTTAATGTGGTGGTCCGCATTACCGCATTAAATTGCATTGATCACTCATTTTGACTACCTGCGTGATGAGGGTTAAGCAAGTAAGTGGCCGCAATGTGGAAACTGCATTTGCATCAGTGCAGCATCCAAGTGGTGAATGAGGGCTGGGGCAGCCGTGACGGGAGCACAGCAAGCTCCTGCGACAGGGCCGCTCTAGAATGACAAGAGCAGAACTCTGGAGTCAGCTCCTGGAGCTGTAGCCTGCCGCCATATAAGAAGCCTGAAACATTGGCAGCTATGCACACTCCTCGCGGCATGATCATGTTGTCACACTTTGAGTGCATGCAGCAGCATATTGTCGTACATTGATGTTGTCTGTTCTCAACTTCCAAAGTGCAGGGGACATGGAGCACAGCACTCATCAGCATCCCATCCTTATAAATTTGAGTCATCTGAGTTTGGCTCCATTTCAAATATGGCTGTTTAAGAGTCCATTCTTGAGCCACGCCCCACTCAGACTCCCCAATCTGAATTCACTTGGCCATTTCAACGTGGCAGTGAATGGCTCAGCAGACCACTGACCTCGTGACAATCATGACGTGTTTCATGTACTATCATGGCAGGCCTGCCTCCTCTGCGCCAGCGTTAGCTAACTGGTCTCGGCCTCTCTGCTTTGCTCGCCGCACGAGCTGTCGGGAGAAACTAATAAGAGAGTAGGGTTGGAGTCAGATGCTGCTAGGCATTCATCATTGTCAATATGCAGATCATTCGCAGAGCTGGGAGGTAAATCAGCACTTGCATTCCTGATTTCATAATTGTTGAGAGAGAACTACTGTACCTGTAAACTTTTTAAGACAAAAATGAGCGTGATCTTTGAGCGCACTGTTTTCCAGCTCTGGTTGTTACAATGGTGAACTTTTTAGAACATCAGTGCTCTTTCTTTATTTGGAATATTAAGTCCTAAATACACCTGTACATCTTGTGGTTACCCCTGGGGTACTTTACGTGGCTTATCTCGGAGGCACTGATGAGCAAAAGCCCCTATAATGTTTGGGAACTATGATGTTAGATAAATCAGGTAAATATAACCGAGCCACTCCTAAACATCACAGAACAAAATAAGTTCTATTCATAACTGCAGTGAAAAATATCGGGAGTGGTATTGATGCCACCCCAGTGTTCTTCTGAGATAATACTTTGAAATGTATCTTTGTTTGTTTTCTATATTTGCAATATGGGATCAGAAATTACTCAATTGCTTTCCAAATGTAGTTCTGTAAATAACCTGGGATTTTTATAATGATGTATTACATTTCTGGGTGTCTCTTGGATATAGAAGTAACTCCCCCAGGACCCTCCCTACCGAGTGTTTCTTTAACTTTGAGGCCAGTCAGAGTTCAAGTTTAATATCATAGTTACACATTTGTTTTACACTTGGTTCAAGTTACAAGAGCACTTTTGTTTCCGGTGCTTTGCAGCAGTGGTAAGATCTCCTTACAGTTTTTGGTTGCTCAAATGGGTGACATTTCTGATATTTACATGTTTTCCCTGGTCTTCTTGCTTGATTTAGCTCTTGAGCGAAGTGTCACTCATAATCATTGAATGTCACTCATAATCATTGAATGTCACTCATAATCATTGAATGTCACTCATAATTTCACTGAAATTATGACAAAAGTCACACATAAACAATCGTAAACCTTGGCAGCTATGTTGTAGTCTGCTTCAAATCATTCAGGTATCAACTAATCGGGGTTTGTAAAGCACGGCTACTTACCCGTGAGGGTCTCAAGGCGCTAGAAACGGAGACTGTTGAACTGTCTGAGCGCTGGGGTTCAGTCGAAGAGCCAGGTCTTGAGATCTTTCCTGAATTGGGCCAGCAACAGGAATTGTCTGAGGGCGAGAGGCTGGGTGTATTCCTCTAAATCTAGTCTTGTGGAACCAAGGGATGGTGGCAAGGGCCAGCTGGGTGGAGTGGAGGTGTCTGGTGGGATAGGAGGAATGAGTGGCGGTGGTTCAGGTATGCCAGCCCTGCTGTAGGGCTTTGTAAGCGTGCATGAGGAGCTTGAAGTTGATTCTTTTGTTGACTGGGAGCCAGGGAATTCTCAGAAGTATTTGGTGATATGGCTGCGATGGGGGATGTCAAGGACAAGTCTGGCTTCGGCATTTTGAATGGTCTGTAGGTTTCTGAGGAGTTTCTGGGTGACGCCGGTGTAGAGTGCGTTGCTGTAGTAGTCTGTTGCTGATGAGTGCGTGGGTGACCGTTTTTCTGGATTCAGTGGGGATCCATCTGAATATTTTTCGAAGCATGTGGAAGCATGATGAGGAGACAGCGTTGATGTGTCAGTTCATTGTGAACGAGGAGTCTAGTATGATGCCTAGGTTTCATGTATGGTCTGTGCGAGTGGGAGGGTTCCCGATGCAAAGGGCCACCAGGAGATGTCCAAAGTTGACTGGGTGGGTCCCACGATGAGGACTTCGGTCTTATCCAAGTTGAGTTTGAGGCAAGTTTTTATCATGCACGTGGCAACAGCATTCATCCCACTGTGTATGTTTCTTGCGGTTGTGGGTTCGTTGGTGAGAGGGAGGATCGGTTGGGTGTCGTCGGCGTAGGAGAATATGTGGAGTCCGTAGTTCCTGATGGTGGGCACAAGAGGGGCCATGAAGATATTGAAGAGAGTGGGGCTCACAGAGGAGTCGTGGGAGAATACGTAGCTGATCTCCATGGGTTCGGAGAGGAACTGGTGTAGTCAGACTCGCTGTGTTAGACCAGTGAGGAAGAGGTGGATCCAGTTCAGGGCCTTGTCGCAGATACCGGTGTCATGGAGTATCGTGATTCGGGTGCGGTGGGAGTCCGTGTCGAAGACGGCCAGGAGGTCCTGAGGGATGGAGCAGTTATGGTGCGGCAGAGCTCGGGACGATGTAAGTGGTTGCACTATGGGAGATGTGGTGCCTTCATTGGTCTGTTAGGGCTCTGGAGTGGATGCTCCTCTTCATGGTCTAGAGTGTGTAGTCTGTGGTGAGCGGGTCCAGTTGAGTAGGATCTGTTGGAGTGCGGTGTGGTTGTGTGCGGTGGTGTCTGGCTTGGTGGGAGGGTCTTGGATGTCGAAACTGTCATAGAACTGCCCGATCTTGTGGTGGAAGAAGGCACGAGTTTGTTGCAGAGGTCTTGGGAGGGTTAGACATCTGTTGTCTCGCTGTTGGCCTGGCAAACTCCTTACCAGTGGCAAAGAGTTCTTTACTGTTGTGTGCATTGGTGTTTATTCTGTCCTGCATGGCTGTTTTCTTTGTGGTTTTGAGGAGGAAGTGGTGAGCGGTGATTGCGGCTTTGAAGGTTGTGTGGGTTTCCGGGGTTTTGTTGTTACTTCTTCTCTAATTGTCTGCAGGTGCATCTGGACTTGTGGAGGGTGGGAGGGAAGGAGCTGGTTTTCTTGGAGTGTTGCCTTGTGTGTGCCTTCTTGAGTGGTGCCAGGGTGTCTGAGCAGTTTGAGATCCATCACTGGAGGATGCGGCCGCGGTCTATGGTGTGGTAGTGCTGAAGTGCTGAAAAAGGCTTTAAGCTGTTCTTCTGTGACCTTGTTCACACTACTACCCGCAAGGGGGGGGGGTTTGGGGGGGGGGGTGAAGTGCACCAGTGGTTGTTCGTCTAGAGGAGTTAAGTGGTGTGGCTGTAGGTGGCGTTTCTGCTGGTGGAGAAGAGGGCGTTGAACGTGTGTCCTGCTGTGTTGGTTGGAGTGGTGACCAGCTGCTTTAGACCATGTTGGCGAGGTTCTCCAGAAGTGTTGCTGTCTTCTGGTTGTTAGGGTTGTCCAGGTGAAATTTAAGGTCGCTGAGTAGGATGTAATCGGTGGATACGAGAGCCGGGGGAGCAATGGCGTCTATGATGGCTTCGGTGAAGGGTGGGTGGGCTAGGTGGTCTGTAGATGAGGGTTCTGCAGAGGGTGGTGTTGGTCTGGAAGTGGAGGTGTTCCATTGTTGTTGTTGTTGGGGCGTCCAAGTGGGTGGTCAGGCGGAGGGTGTTTTTGTGGACGATGGCGATGCCTTCTCCTGGTCGGTTGGCCTTGCGGGTTATTTTGTAGCCATCGAGGATGGCTGTGGCGATGTCTGGGCCAGAGCCGTAGTCTGTCTAGGTTTCTATAAGGAAGGCGATGTCGAGAGAGACTAGGTCGAGGAGGTCCCAGAATTCTGTGGCGTGTTTGTGGAGGGAGCGCATGTTGAGGATAAAGCAGCTGAGCTGGCCAGGTCCGCCAGGTCTGCTGTTGGTCGGTTGGGCAGCTGGAAGAGCTGGAGTGCAGAGGTGGGACAGAGTACATCTAAAGTTTTGGCAGGAAAAGGGTCCTTGGGTATCCTTCAGTGATGCCAGGTGGCGTGACGTACAGATTTGAGGGCGCATAGGGTGCTGGTGTCGTATCAGTGGAAGGTCTGAGGACCAGGGTCCGTGGAGCTGGATGTGGTTCAGGCATGCAGGTACCGGACTTCCACACCTGTATTCACATTAAGCTTGATGCTAATTCAACTATTTTTGACATAACTTTTTAATTAATGTCTTCTAGCGTCCATATTCTTAAATATTCATGTAGTCCATGTAAGTCAGGCTTTGCTAAAGCAAGATGCTTCCCCCTTCAAGCTGGAGACAGCTTGTCTTATTCAGGAATATGCAGACCTCAGTGTTGTGCTGGACCGTACAACAACTGGTCTACAAAGACTGCTAAATTCCCTAGATGCTTACTGTCAGAAGAGTAGACTGTCAGTCAGTTTAGATAAGGCAAAGCTATTCATTAAAAGCCCATTAAATGGGTACTTTATTTTTAAATACCCTAACTTTGGAAAGAGTTTCTTCATGCAAATATGTAGGTGGTTGGTTCAAATAGGAGAGGTTTGCGTTTTCACTTTTGGCCACCCTAAAGTCAAAGGTGACACTGTCACGATATGCTTTGCTGCGCCTCCTGAATTATATCTGAAACTAGTCCCTCACACCCATTTTGGCTACTAGTAAAGCTTTCATTTAAGGAATTTAAGCTCATCCGACGAAGTTCTCCAAACTGCTGGATCAGTTCCAGCACTCCTGCTTCAGACAACTGTTTGGACTCAACCAGTGGATGAGCTTATGCACAAATAGGGCTGCTGAAGCAAGATAGGGTTTTGCACTTTAACTTAATAGACTTGTGCCCAAAAAACAGACCGCTCCTCTGGAGTGTCTGAAATAACTCTTAGATGTTGATCTGTCTGGTGAAGAAGTCATTGCATTGACCATCTCCTTTAAAGAGCTTTATAGAATGTGTAAGCCTGTGACAGTAGGATTGCCATTTACCCACACCCTGAATTGAAGCATTTCCTAGCTGCCCTGCTAAAACTAGTTAGCCAAGGCCGAACTATTTGTCTTTCATTAAGAAGAAATTGCTTGGTTATATGGAGATAATTTGTGGCAGAAGAACCTTTATTAGCCAATGTAGTTTGGTAAAAAAAAGTCTAATGCTCCACATATGTGTAGTCCCATTGAATTTAAATAGGATTGACGAGCTCCTCCTTCCCTTCAATAAAGAATGTAGACTTACTCCAGTACTGGATCGTTCCTAGATTCACATGCTTGAATCATTCAAAGTCGTCGAGATGGTGGTCCCATGGTACATTAGAAAAGCAACGCCCTTCAGTTTAGTAACAAATCAGTCATTTTGAAAAAGAGACCAAACTCAAGTTTCAACCAATCAAGTTGTACCACCTTCTGGAACACTCCTGTGAGAAGCCCCGCTCCCTCAGAATTTCTACTTTTTTTTTCCTGTAAGGGAGTCTCCACGGTGCTGTGCTCAGTTCTACTTGCTCTAGAAGAAATTCAGCAATATATCTCTTCAGGTATTGTTGCAAGGATTCTGCTCCTAAACAGAACTGTGCACAGAGACCCAGGACCTCAATGAATTGTGGGAGTAGAATCCTTGTGTCATGGCCCACCTAACGTTGTGGTCTTATTGGGAGACTCTCGAGTAGTGCTTGTATCAGTCCACGACCCCCCTCACTATTGTTTCCGGTTGACAGTGGTGACGGATAAACCTACCTGTAGTTAAATAGGTATTTCAAGCTTGATCATTTATAAACGGTTTCTATTGGATCTCTACCCAGTTGTGCTATATTACATTGCATTGTTCTTTTTTCTTTCTGTGTCATTATGTCCGTTGATATCCTGCAGCACAGTCGTTTGGCTGTACGCAATCATGTGCAGGGTTTCAACTTAGCATTGGAAGGCATGGCAGTAGATTTTGTTGTGAGTGCAGACGCAGCTTACCCGTTTGAGCTTTTTACTCATGGGTTAAGTTTCCGGAAGTTACACTCCCACTGCCCTGACTGAGGAGTGTATACCTTATAGGACACAGGAGGTTCCTTACCTTAGAATATCCCCAGACGTCAGACTGGATCCGGAAACTTTTGCGTAGCAATACCCCTGCGAGTCGGAAGGCGTCCGCGGCTCCGCGTCCGTCGTCCGCGTCGTTAGCCGGAGTACTTGGACGCCGCCCTCGCACGCTGACGTCAGTTCTTCTTTTTTCCGCGCCAGCTAGCGCAGATCCGGAGAAGCTCTATCCCTTAGTCACTTTTTGACTAAACTTTTTTGATCTGTTTTTCTCGAGTCGTCTGACTCATACGGTGCCGGTAGGGATGCCCGGGTTCAAACCCTGCTCCAAGTGCAGCCGACTGATGTCGGTTACCGACCCCCATCGCCGGTGTCTTCAGTGTCTAGGCCTCGACCACGACGACCGAACCTGCTCCGACTGCCGGGACCTGACGTCTAAGGCTAGGCTGGAGCGGTCCCGCAAGCGACTTGAGCTCCGGCAGTCGGCCCCGCGCCGTTCAAGGTCCCGGTCCCACAGGAGGTCGAGGGACCGGTCGCGGGGTCGGAGCCCTCGTAGTTCCGAGAGTCGGCATCGGTGTTCGGGATCAAGGTCCTCGGTAAGAGGCATGAGAGGTCGGAAAGGCGTCATCACTCTTCCGACCAACCCAGACGCTCGCGAGACGCAGCCGGGGATTCGGGTGACACCACCCACGCGGCTCCGACAGTCGCTGGACGTCACAACCTGCCCCACACCTTCCGGTCCCTGGGCACGATGCGACGCCAGAGGAGATCGAGCGGTACCTCATGGCCATGAGGTCTCTCCCTCCTCCTCCGGGCTCCGTGGCGCCTTCGGGCCCAGCGGTCCCGGCTTGGGGGCCTAGCGGGTCGGGTGCTTCGTCTCCGACTCCGTCGGGTGCTCCGGCCCCGGCGCCGCCGGCGACTTCGGTTCCGGATCCAGGTCGTCGCCGGTCGACCTCACGACCTCACTGACGCTGGCCCCGAGGGTGTCGCTACCGGTGCCACCTACAGGCGACGCCGTCCCCGATCCTGCTCTCGATTCTGTTACGGCGCCGGAGCGGCGCCACTGGGCGCCGCTCTCGACGTCGTATGGAGACTTTTACTTCCACGAACCGGCCCCATCCTTTGAACCTGAATTTCAGGTGATGGGTGACGAGGGAGATTGGGAGGGGTCTGTGGACCCTCTGGCACAGGAGTGCCAGTCTCAACAGGACTGGACATGTGAGCTTGGGGATGCCAGTGGACTGGACACTTCACCAGACAATGGTTTTGTCTCCCCTCCGACCGTGGCTCCGGAGGAGGGGGCTGCCTACAGTGTAGTTTTGACACGGGTGGCCAAGGCATTGGGCCTAGAGCTCCCCGTCGCGATCGTGAGGACTAACCTCCTCACTGAGGTCCTTAAACCGCAGGCAAGCTCGGCTGAGCCTCTGCTGCCGTTTAATGGAGCCTTGTGTGACGTTCTTCTGGGCACTTGTCCAAGCCCGCTACAGGCCAGCCTCTAGATAGGAACGTGGCCAGACACTACCGCCCTGCTCCGGGCGACCCTTGCTTCTTGTCCACCCACCTCACCCTGAGAGCCTGGTTATCCAGGCCACTACTTCCCCGACCGCATTCCCGACGGTTCCGCCCGATCGGGAATCCAAGAGGTACGAACAATTCGGTAAGAAGGTGTTCTCGTCCCTGAGTTTGTGACTGGGGTCAGTCAATACCACATGCCTCTTGGGACGCTACACCCACACTCTGTGGGACACGGTCGCGGACGTGCTGCCACAATGTCCGGAGGAGGCACGGACTAAACTCGCCCAAGCCCTTGCGGAGGGTCGAGATGCGGCACGCTATTCCATCCGGTGTGGGCTGGATACCACAGACTCACTGGGCAGATCAATGGCAACGACAGTCGCAATTCGACGCCACGCCTGGTTTAGGACCGCCAACTCTTCGGCTGATGTCCAGGCCACCCTTCTGGACATGCCGTTTGATGGCCATCGCCTCTTTGGCGACAAGGCAGACCATGTGCTTGAGCGTTTTAAGGACTCCAGGGCTACGGCCAAGTCCTTGGGCCTCTCAGCCTCACGCCAGCAAACGGTTGCCTTTCGCTCCTTTCGTGGCCAAGGAAGGGGCGCTCCCACACGTGCTGTCAGCCACGCACCGCAGACTAATACACAGCGCGGTGGCGGACGTGGAAACCGCTGTGGCGGCGCTCGGGGACAACGACGAGGCCAGTCCACACCTTCCCCGGCAGCATCCCCCTCAAAACCCTCCTAGTCCGTGCTTTCAGGCCCATGTGACGCCAGTGGGGGGCAGGGTTAGCCATCACCACTTCCACTGGCGCACTGTCACGTCGGACATGTTGGTGCTGCAAATTGTCCGAAGGGGCTACTCCCTCCCCTTCGAGGCGACCCCTCCAGCCATGCCACCGCAATACCACCGTGTGTCGGGGATCACTTGCAACTTCTGCAAGAGGAAGTTATAGCCCTCTTGGCCAAGGGGGCCATCGAGCGCGTTCCTGGGCCAGAAGTAGGGTGTGGTTGTTACTCACACTACTTTCTGGTACCCAAGAAGGGCAAAGGGGGCCTGCGCCCTATCTTGGACCTACGGAACGTCAACGGCTTCCTCCGGTAGGAGAAGTTCAAAATGCTGACATTGGCTAAGGTCTTAGCTGACCTAGACCTAGGAGACTGGATGGTAGCGTTGGACTTGCAGGACGCTTATTTCCACATCCCTGTCCTGCCGGCCCACCGGCGCTACCTGCGGTTCACGGTAGGCCATGAGCACTTTCAGTTTACTGTGCTCCCCTTCAGCCTTACCAGCGCCCCACGGGTGTTCACGAAAGTGATGGCGGTGGTCGCAGCTCATCTGCGCAGGTTAGGGGTTTCAGTCTTCCCCTACCTCGACGACGGGCTCGCCCCAGACAGTCGTCAGCCACCTCCAGACAATGGCGGACCTCCTGCACCAGCTGGGGTTTTCCATCAATGTGCCGAAGTAGCACCTGTGCCCCTCTCAGAAGCTCCTCTTCATCGGACCGGTCCTCGACTCAGCGCAGTTTCGGGTTTATCCTCCCAAACAGCGGGTCTGGGATATTCAGGCTCTGATTCCAATCTTTCAGCCTTTATCCCGGGTCTCGGTCAGGTTGACGCTGCGGCTTCCGGGGCTGATGGCCTCCTGCATCCTTCTGGTGCATCACGCCAAGTGGCGGATGCGGGCTCTGCAGTGGGACCTGAAGTTTCAGTGGGCCCAGCATCAGGGCAACCTGTCCGACCATGTCATGATCTCGGAGGGCACTGCGAGACAGCTGCAGTGGTGGCTCACGGACCGCGATTGGGTCAGCGGCAGGTCCCTCTCCCTTCCCCAACCGGAGCACGTAGTTCTGACGGACGCGTCCCTCCAGGGCTGGGGAGGCCACATGGTAGAGGCGGAGATCAAAGGTCTCTGGCTCCATATCAACCTTCTGGAGCTGTGGGCGATTCGTCTAGCACTGGAGTCATTCCTCCCCTCTGTTCGGGGGAGTGTAGTGCAGGTGTTCCCCGACAACACCACCGGCATGTGGTACTGCAACAAACAGGGCGGGGTGGGGTCGTGGACCCTATAATGTAGGGTGGGGCACCCTTGTACCCCAAGCCAATCGCACTGCTAGGGCACCTCTGCTACCTTTTTTTATTTTTGTTGAAAAATATTCTTCTGTTTTAACTCACTTAGTTCCATGTACTCATTTATTTCTTTTTTTCTTTTTTACTCGTTGTTCTTTTCACTTCCATATCATCCAAAAACTTAACAACTCCACACACTGGATAATTTGCCATTTCCCAAGCTTCTCATGCCCAAGTTGTGCCACTCCAGGCCTCTTACAAGAACACGACCAATGCAAAAGGTTCGTTGATAGCAGCGTTTATTAAAAGACCTAATGCATTTCAAGCTCTGAGAGCCCTTCGTCAGGGGTAGCTGTAAACAACAATAAATTACAATGAGACTATAACCATTAACATTGTCTCTCTATTTGCACATATTATTTAGTCTTACTTCACTGTGTAATAGCAAATTCATCCTGTTTACCATGTTATATACACACTTACTCGTGTTCCCACATTGTGAATCCCTACTAAAGTTATTCAAATTCTAATCACATTTTCTTAGAACACAACATTCCCACTGTAAACAACCTGTCTACCCGCATTGTGTCCTTTCAGAAATTATCCAATACCTCATTCATGTTCGAACCGTTCCTGCTATGTAAAATGAACAACCTCTCTTCTACCCAATCCCTTCTTAACTCCTTACTGTCCCGGTTTTTACACATCATATCCACTACTGTCCCACTTACAACAACCATTCATCATCCTCTCACTCCCGACCAAGTTCACACACTCGATTCAGCATTCCCCCTCCCCACTTTCCCTCATTCACTCACAATCTACAGTTCCTCCTCCCCAAAATACAATTGATACCCTCTCCCTTGCCTCACCCCTGCATACTCACCTAAACTCACTCATTAACTACCATCCCTTTTCTAATACTTAAACAAAAAACCTTTCAGGCCACACACTGTTGTTTCCGTGGTATTCCTCAAACCTGCTTTAACTGTTAAAACCGGTCCGTTCCCATCTCCTTGCAAAGCCTAATGACTCGCTTCTTGCACTCTCTCTAATTTAACCTAAGCAACCCACTAAAGCCCCTCCCTAATTACATGCACATGATTGTCCATCTACTCAAGATTATTTTGCGCCATCAAGTTGCTCTTGATTAGAAAAACTACATTTCCCACAATGCATTGTACACGAGTAAAAAAGAAAACGAAATGAGCCAAATCTCAACAGACACTTTCTGTAATATAATGCTCAGCCAACATGACCACGATGATTATAAACAACTGCCCATTGTAAATTGTCAATGTCTTTTCAATTCACCTATAAACCTCGTGAACACCAGCTTACACAATGAACCCAGGTGAAATGTCGACCGTGTGGAGAAAGTGACTGTTAATGATTTCATCTTCTGTGTTTTTATTTCACATCCGGGTGCTATCCCAAAGTAGGGCATCATTCTTTGCGAGACAAATAATAGAGTTGGGATGCACACCTGCTTCTTGCGGTACTCCGTGTTTATCCTAATTTCATAATCTGTCACTGATGCGTGCTCTTTGGCTAGGTGACATACCCACATGTCACCTGAATAAACAACAATGTAGAGTGGGGCACCCTTGTACCCCAAGCCAATCGCACTGCTAGGGCACCTCTGCCACTTTTTTTTTTTTTTTTTTATATTCTTCTGTTTTAACTCACTTAGTTCCATGTACTCATTTATTTCATTTTTTTCTTTTTTTCTCGTTGTTCTTTTCACTTCTATATCATCCAGAAACTTAACAACTCCACACACGGGATCATTTGCCATTTCCCAAGCTTCTCATGCCCAAGTTGTGCCACTCCAGGCCTCTTACAAGAACACGACCAATGCAAAAGGTTCGTCGATAGCAGCGTTTATTAAAAGACCCAATGCATTTCAAGCTCCGAGAGCACTTCGTCAGGGGTTGCTGTAAACAACAATAAATTACAATGAGACTATAACCATTAACATTGTCTCTCTATTTGCACCTATTATTTAGTCTTACTTCACTGTGTAATAGCAAATTCACCCTGTGTCCCATGTTATATACACACTTACTCGTGTTCCCACATTGTGAATCCCTACTAAAGTTATTCAAATTCTAATCACATTTTCTTAGAACACAACATTCCCACTGTAAACAACCTGTCTACCCGCATTATGTGTCCTTTCAGAAATTAGCCAATACCTCATTCATGTTCGAACCGTTCCTGCTATGTAAAATGAACAACCTCTCTTCTACCCAATCCCTTCTTAACTCCTCTGCGCCTCTGGCAGTGGCTGGCACATCAGGGCGTGACCCTGGTGGTTCAACACCTGGCAGGTTCTCTGAATGCCAGGGCGGACGAGCTCAGCCGAAGGTGCATGATGGATCACGAATGGCGTCTGAACTCGGACGTAGTGCAATGCCTCTTTCTGCAGTGGGGAGAGCCTTGGTTAGATCTATTCGCCACCGAAGAGAACGCGCAATGTCATCAGTTCTGCGCGTTGGAATTTCCAAGGCGGCACTCGCTCGGGGACGCTTTTCGTTGTGAGTGGAGTTGCGGTCTGTTGTACGCCTTTCCGCCTATACCACTTCTGCCCAGAGTGCTGAAGAAAATCAAATGCGACCGGGCCCACGTCATCCTTGTGGCTCCGGACTGGGCGCGAAGGTACTGGTATACCAAGCTACTCAGTATGTCAGTCGATCCCCCGATTCGTCTGCCTCTTCAGGAGGACCTTCTGTCGCAGCAGCAGGGGACGGTCCTCCACCCGAACCTGGCCAGTCTCCACCTCCATGCTTGGAGATTGAGCGGCGACAGTTGAGGCCATTTGACTTGCCTCCTGAAGTCTGTAGTGTCATTCTGGCAGCCAGGCGTCCCTCCACAAAGTCAGTATACCTGCAGGTGGAACAGATTTGTGGCATACTGCACACCAAAGGCTGTGGGCCCTCTCAATGCCCCTCTCTCTGAGGTTCTCCTCTTCCTTCTTTCTCTTGCCCAGCAGGGCTCTGCTCTGGGCACTATCAAAGGCTACCTTTCTGCCCTTTCAGCCTTCTTAAGGCTACCTGATCAGCCTTCTTTGTTCAAGTCCCCCATTGTAAACAGATTCTATAAGGGCATCACTCATATGTTCCCTCCTGTTCCTTTTGTGATGCCCCAGTGGGACTTGAACCTGGTTCTAACTTACTCGATGTGTGCTCCCTTTGAGCCGCTTCATAACTGTCCTCTCCGTCTTCTTACTCTTAAGACTGATTTCCTTGTTGCCATCACCTCTGTCAGGAGATTGAGTGAGCTCCAGGCTCTTTCCTCTAAACCTCCTTTTCTTTCTGTCCATCCGGACGAGGTTGTGTTGCAGACAAAACCCTCTTTCCTGCCCAAGGTAGTCACAGCCTTCCACATCTGGCAGTCCATCACCTTGCCCACCTTCTTTCCGCCTCCGCATCCCTCGAAAGAGGAAGAGAGGCTCCACAGTCTGGACCCAAAACGTGCACTATCTTACTATCTGGATCGGACACGCCAGTTCCAGGTGGATGACCAACTCTTCGTTGGTTACGTGGGCACTAAGAAAGGACGGGCGGTGCACAAGTGGACCATGTCTCGGTGGATTGATTTGTGTATCCAAGCGTGTTACTCTTTGGCTAAGAAGGAACCTCCTGTTGGGCTGAGGGCCCACTCCACTCGGGCCACGGCTACTACTACTGCCCTGGGTCGAGTAGTCCCCTTGCAGGACATTTGTCAGGCAGCTACGTGGGCCTCACTGCACACGTTCGCAAGACACTACTGCCTCGACAGCCAAGTCTGGAGGGATGGCTTCTTTGGCCGTTCCATCCTCCAGGACTTTCTGGGGGTGATTATTGGTTCGCAGACCCACCACCGAGGTTGGTATTGCTGGGGTATCTATTCTAAGGTAAGGAATCTATCACTAACGTGTCTCTTTCAGATGCACAAGTTACTACTTGTGTAACGATATATCTGTAAGAAACAGTAGTTAGTATTAGATTCCTTACCGACCCACCCATCCTCCCCGTTCTGCGAACTGATATCTAGGGTTGTCATCCCCTTTCAGGGCCCTAATTTCATGGCACCAGTGTTGGTTCTATCATGGCTCTGCGTATCTGGCGCGGAAAAGCTGCGTATAAGAACTCACGTCGGCGCGCGAGGGCGGCGTCTAAGTACTCCGGCGACGTAATTCCGGCGCTAACTACGCCGACGACGGACGCGGAGCCGCGGACAACGCCTACCGGTGCGCAGGGGTATTGCTACGCAAAAGTTTCCGGATCCAGTCTGACGCCTGGGGATATTCTAAGGTATATCGTTACACAAGTAGTAACTTGTGCATTTGGTTTGATGACTTCCTTCCCCACCCTCTAACACCAATTAGATTAGGTCCTATGTCCATTCCAGGCGCTTCTTTGCCTGTTTTGGCTGGATTTACTCCGCACCCACGTGCAGGGGAATATCCCTTACTTGAATTGAGGCCCCTTTATACCTCTGCTGTAGCGGTTATTAGGGCTTTGGTTCATTACATTTCCCGCAACATACCAGGTGGGGGGCCCTGTCGTTGCGGCGCATCCAGTTGGGCCGAACGGGTTGAAGCTTAGTCCCGTTATGGTTAATGCGGTTATGGGCAAGCGTCCCCAGGATAAGAAGGAAATGCCTTTTTGGCTTGCCGAGAAATTTGACCACCTGGAGGCAGTATTTCCCAATACGACTCCTGGGAGAAATGTAGGATTCTAATGATTAGTTTGCAGAAAGACTTAGTACCTGAAGTGACTGACTGTACCACATGGGATATGATTTTTGCGGCAGTCTATACGAGATGCTTTGGCACCCAGTCAATGTCTGTCCTACCCTCTGTTATTAAGCGCGTTCAAGGATGAGCACGGACCGGAGGAGTCTGTTGGATTGGGAATGAGACTCGTTGGAGTGATTGACGTAGTTTCCTATCTTGTGCTTGCTAACGGTAAGGGAGATGTGGTAAGCTTCCTGGTGTCAAATGCTTTGCGCGATGTCCCCGATGCAGAGAAACCCGGCAGTTACAGAGAATTATCACAACGGCTTATAAGACCGTTGGCCGTAATAGTTTAGGTGTTAAGCCTTTTGACAAGACAGCGCAAAAGCAAACTCAGGCGGCGAAGTCTGACAAAGATGATCGCTCCACAGGTCCAAAACAGACTTGGACTAAAAATAAAAAACAGGGGAAAAAGCAACAGAAACAGGGGTCCCGTTCCTCCTCGCCAGTACTTGTGTCTACTGAGCGCACTCATGAATTGCGCGACCGATGTACGATTAAGTCACCTGATCATTTTCAAATTCCTGATCAACGTTCTCCTCGCTCTTTGCAGGATTCATCGGTCTCACCCTCCGGTGGAGGAGATGGCGGTCGGGGGTGGGGTGCAAACCAGGACACTACCCGCAAGACTGGCGGTAAAGGCAAGCAGGACGACTCTTCATGTCCGAGACCCCAGTTTCAGAAGAAAAAATTTGCTGCTGTTACAGCGAGATATGCCACGGATAGTGAAAATGCAGCTACGGAATCTGACATGGGCACTGACGCTGTTGGATAGCGCAGGGGAGATTACCATTTACTAGAGGCCCTGAGTCCACTACTGAAGGTGACAGCGACTGGCAAATTTGTTGTAGTTGAGGCGGCTGAAGCTAGAGCGGCTCCCCCTGAAAGGCTAATTGAAATTGTCCTTTTAATTGAAGGTGACATACAACGTACTATAAAAGGGGTATTTTGGGAAAATCTTACTACTACTTATGACATTTTGTTGGCGGAGGAGGCCCCCACCATTTGTTTTAGCAGCTCCGCAAGGGGAAAGGTAATCCTCCCTGCTTTCGCGCACACAGTGCCGAAGGAGCAGGACATGCATTTTGGAGAAGATTCGGCTAAGGCGAATGCGTTGGCTTTGTACCGTACTCACTGTGGTTTGGACAAATATTCCCCCAGACATGAGATTCCCTTACGGTCAATGCCACAGCCTCAACCCCAATACCCCATTCAGCGTGAAGCGAAAGCTCCCGTTGCGGAGATCCTTGAGCAATTGGAATATCAAGGTGTGATTAAAACGTGTGTGTCTCCGATGAATAACCCTCTTTTTACTGTGACCAAGCCGGTGGCTCGTACAGTTTGGCATTGGATTACCACCACTTGAACTCCCATTGTCGTACGTGCGGGGTGCAGAATACTCACAGTTCTGCGTTAGTGGATAGTCTCGTGCGAAAAAGGTTTAAGACCACACTTGACATATCCAATCGCTTCTTTGCCCACAATCTGTCCTCTATTAGTAGTCAATAGACCGCCTTTACCAGTGGTGGCAAACAACACCAATTCTGTCGTTTGGCTATGGGCTATAAAAACAGTACAGGCGTCTTTGCCGCCCCCATCGTATCTCTTCTGCAGGGGCTCGACGCAGATACATGTTCGTATGTGGATGACATTTATCTCACAGACGTCGAATTATTGCCGCATCTGTGTCGTGTTGACCGCAAAATTTGCAATTTTGCGAATTTTGGCTATAAACTTAACTTTGCAAAATTTCACATTGCAGAGTACACAGTGTTGTTCCTGGGCTATGAGCTCAACAATGAAGGTCGAGGTTTGGCTCCTCACTTCTTGGAGAAATGCACAAAACAATATTTGGTGTGATACCAGCATTTTTTCATTGTATTTTTTCCAGCCTGTTTGGCGGTTTCCCGTTAATTCTGGCCTTAGGCGCCGGTATACTACTGTAGATTTTCTTACTGAAAAATGGTTGCGCATCCTGTGCCCCTCGACAACCAGCCCCGGCTGCTCCACCTTCGTAACCGGATGCTTGAATACTATGGATCTCTACCTCTGGCGACTGAGTGTGGCGTATAGTTTATCTTTCCGTTCACATGCGTGCAGCCAGTTTTCCATTGCCTGGATTGTGGATTTGAATGGTCTCTGGATTTGTCTCTCTGCAACACGGTGTCTCCTAACCCGGATTATGATCTACTAATGAGTTCCTTAGTTGCTCATGAATTATATTGTTCTGGAGTCTGGATTATGGCCCGCTCATGGGGTCCTAGGTAATTGGAACATATGGTCTGTAGCCCAAGACTTTCTGGCACACAGTTATCTCGAAGAACACCCGAGCTGTCCTCTGATGGTGCTAGAGGCGTAACATGTGTGTTTTTTTGCATTGATGAATTGGATGGCTGAAATGTTCACTGACGAAGACAACGACTTCCTGTTGGAGGTGGTTGCAAACGTACTGTGCCTATACACTGTTGGTTTGAAGTTACGACTTTTTTTTTGATTCATAGACACGTATTGGTATGATGGCCTTTTTCCCTTCAATTTGTAATTTTTATTAACTACACAAGTTACATGTGTTTTGACAAACGTACATCCCTGTTGGGTTTTAAAAAACAATTATTGGTTAATAATTCGGATTTTACTCCCAATTATCCACTTTGGCAAACTTTTTTAACTTGTTTCTGTCTCATTCGAACTTGAACTCTGCGTTCTGAAAATTGCCCCTGCTATTGTCCGTTCTCCGATCAAGGGAAGGTGTAGTTGGGGCTGGGCCTTGTTATTCACACTGTTAAATTAGCATAGGCTTATTAGAAGTTTAAAAGATTATTTTTTCCTTTTTGCTGCTTTTGCACACAACACTACATATAACTGTTGTTGTAAGTTAGGCTGCGTGAAATGCTTCACATGAGACTGGTTTGTTTTCTGCAT
This sequence comes from Lissotriton vulgaris, assembly GCF_964263255.1. NCBI lineage: Eukaryota > Metazoa > Chordata > Amphibia > Caudata > Salamandridae > Lissotriton > Lissotriton vulgaris. Next base: position 354,757,565 of record NC_141693.1, on the reverse strand, counting down.
CCCTAGACTTACATCGTGACTCTAGTCTGCACACAGAGTGCTAAAGCCTCCAAGGTTAACATAACAAGGTAGCTGTTGTCCTGGCTGATCGGCTAACGTTGTAGCCAAAACATAAATGCAGCTGCAAGCCAACGCATTCCTGGTGCCTTTAATATCACGCTGTAGGCATGATTTCAGGCACTTGGAAGATTTATTTTTCCAGAGAGAAAGAGCTTTAGCAGATCCTGATGTGATTCATCCCTGCTGATCTTAGAGGTATGGGGGTCCCCCAAACAAGCCTAAGAGACCTTCTTTAGTTTATAAAACATTGTTCCTATCTAGGGAGGGTAATTTACTAGGCGCTATAGTACCTATTTTCACCATCTTTGTAATATTATTGCTTCTTTTGTGTTTTATGGAATTGTAACAATGCTGATCATATTATTTCTAATCATATGTCTGCTTATGTTAGCAAAGATACTGTATCTAAGGGCACATCATTAAAATAAACATTTTAACCTTACTGTGTCTCTTTTTTTACTCCTGTTGTGGACTGGTAGGAGAGTATAACAAAAGAGTGTTCTTGCTTCCCACCATTCCGGAGTATGATCTGAGTCGCATGTGCTGGGTTGTCTAGTCATTGATTCCTTTGCTATAGGAGGAAGTGCTAATGTGACACTGATGCCAGCTAGTTAGGGTTTCTAGGCACTGAGGTGAGTTTTTGGGTACACCACAATTCACTGAGGTCCTGGGTCTCTGTGCAAAGTTCTGTGTAGGAGCAGAATCCTTGCGACAGTTTAGATATATATATATATATATATATATATATATATATATATATATATATATATATATATATATATATATATATATATATATATACATATATATATATATACATATATACACAGAAACAGCAGTCTCACCACGTCGCCACCCAACAGGTAGGAATAGGGAAGACCACACAAGTCCCAACGTTTCATCTGCAGAGTTTATTGCAAAAGAGAGTTTACCAAATCTGACACGTTTCAGGCGTCCGCCCTTGGTCACAGATCGTCAGGCTAATGAACAAACACCCTTTATATATGGTACAATGCACAATTTTTTTCAAAGTTTCAAATTGTGTTTTTTTCACTTTTGCGACACCATGTGATGAGAAATGAAAACAGAAGACACACTACACATAACTGACATATACAGTCTGTTTTCCAAATAATGAATAATGTTCAAAGAATCAAAAAGGAAGTATAGTTAACGACATTATCTAATGAGTTAATAAATGAATCTGAATCATTTATAAACCAATATTAACAAAATGTAAATGATAAGAGAAGTGCTGTAATTGGCAAGTTGGAATATGTAGTTATACAAGCATAAATGCTCAAAGCAGATAAACTGCTGTTAATCCAAAAGGAAATGTAAACAACGATCACTTTGTATTTGAAAGTGCAATTTACGCAAATAAAGTGCAAATGCAAATTGTGCAAGAACCGCAAGATATGTGCAACACAGCATGAATACATAAATATATATAAATATCTATAAATAATTTTATGATAAAATGTTATAGATCATATTTTATGGATCTATTAAATAAAATTGAACCATAAAAAATCATTGCTCATTTCATATCAGCATATATATATGTATGTATGTATATATATGTATGTATATATATTACCTACTGGCGGTCGCCAGTAGGTAGTTATAGTTAGAATTTTGAGATTTAACATTGAAAAAAATCCTATTTGGAAAGGAAGGTCCACCACCCCAGATCCTTCCAGGAGTTTAAGAAGAGGAGGAAGAAGATGATGAGGAGGAACAGCCTAGGAGATTCTTGCGGGAAGAACCTAGGGAAAGGCATGTGAAAGTGCATTATATATGGGAGTACTTCTCCATCCCTGCTGGGCAAAAAAAAGTGAATGCCCCACATGTCACCTGTTTGATTTGCAACAAAGTCCTCTCCAGGGGCAACCCAAAGAAAAAGTATTCCTTTGGGAATTATACAATGATCCGCCACATGGAGAGGTGGCATCCTAACAATTTGGCACAGGCTGAGGTACGGGACATGCTTCAGAAGAACAGAGATCCTCAGGCCAGCACCTCCACAGGTGAAATTTCGGTTGCAGCA